>NW_026057584.1:98261363-98351208 GCF_023721935.1 Panthera uncia | reverse complement strand
AAAAAAAAAAAAAAAAAAAAAAAAAAAAAAAAAAAAAAAAATACAGTTAAAATACAAAAAACATACACTGTGTAAATGACAATGGTTTAGAATTGTCACAGCAAACAAATTTGTAATGGGAAGTGTGAACCAAGTGAGTTTACCTAGGAAACTACCCATCTCCTAAAGATTTCTGTTCAGAAACCCTGAGAGTAATTTCTAAAACACTGAAATTTTCCAATGGGTATGCTATGGTATTAATTTAAAAATTTCTAGGTAAACACTGAACAATAATATGTGTGCTTTTTGGATAGTAACTGTATTATATCTCCTCCATTTGAATTGTCTTTCATCATCCTAGTCAAACTTCTTGCAGCATTGTATATATTTCTCCCTTTTTCTAGAAACACTCTTTTCCTCTGCCTTGCAGAGCGTCATCTCTGTCTGTTTTCTTTCTTTTTCACAGGTCTTCCTTTTCTATCTCTTCTGCTCGTGTCTAAGAATTAAAGAATCTTAGGGAATTGGGCTTTCTATTTTTCTGTATCTATACTGTTCCCTGGGTGATCTTATCAAGTTTCGTGGCTTTATTTATTTATTTTGAGACAGAGAGAAACAGAGTGTGCGTGCACATGCAAGTGAAAAAGGGGTGGGTGGAGATAGAGGGAGAGAGAGAGAATCCCAAGAAGGCTCCGTGCCGTCAGAGCAGAGCTTTGATATCAGGAACTGTGAGATAACAACCTGAGCCGAAATCAAGAGTCAGATGTTCAATCAATTGAGCCACCCAGACCCCCCTAAGTTTCATGGTTTTATGTATTTATTTTTATTTAATTTATTTTTTAAGAACTTTTTTAAGTTGATTTACTTATTTTGAGAGTGGGAGAAGAGCAGACAGAGAGAAAGACAGAGGATCCCAAGCAGGCTCTGTGCTGTCAGTGAAGAACCCAATGTTGGGTTGGAACTCATGAACCATGAGATCATGACCTGAGCTGAAGTCAGATGCTTAACCAACTGAGCCACTCAGGCACCCCAGTTTCATGGTTTTAAAAATCATTTATAGGCCAGGGGCACCTGGGTGGCTCAGTTGGTTAAGCGTACTACTTGATTTCAACTCAGGTCATGATATCACCATTTCATGAGTTCAAGTCCCATGTTAGGCTCCGTACTGACAGTTGTGGAGACTGCTTGGGATTCTCTGTCTCCCTTTTTCATTTCCCTCCTCCACTAGTGGTGTCTCTCTCAAAATAAATAAATAAATGTTAAAAAATCATTTGTAGGCCAATGATTTAAAAATATAGTCTTTAGCATTTATCTCTATTGTACACTCCAGACTCATATAACCAACTGAATAAACACCTTAGCATATGAAGCAATTTAAATTTAAACTTGGTGAAAGGCAGAACTCTTGGTTTTCACCTCTATTACTGGAAACTTGTCATCCCTTTCTTTGCTTTATTCCCTAATGTAATTCATTGGTAACTCCTTTTGGCTCTGTAACGAGCATATATCTGTATCTCACCATTTGCAATGCTACATCTCTAGTTCAAGACTCCATGTATCAAAATACATGTTACTTTAATATCCATGGAAGTGGTTTCCAACATTCAGGCTCATCCCCCTTCTATTGATTTCCACACAACAACAATAGTAATATTTAAAAAAAATAAATTGTATTACATTATATCCCTACATAAAATATATTTGAGATTTTTCATCACTAGCATAAAGTCCATGGGGCATCTGGGTGGCTCAGTTGGTTAAATGTCTGACTTCAGCCCAGGTCATGATCTTGCAGTTTGTGAGTTCGAGTCCCGTGTCAGGCTCGGAGCTGACAGCTTAGAGCCTGGAGCCTGTTTCAGATACTGTCTCCCTATCTCTCTGACCCTCCCCCACTTGCGCTCTCTCTCTCTCTCTCTCTCTCTCTCTCTCTGTCTCAAAAATAAGTAAACATGAAAACTATTTTTTAAAAAATAACGTTTAAAGCACTTCATTGACCTAAAAGTTCCTACATGATCTGGGCCCTGCTTATCTGACTTTTCTCTTCTTATTTTCCTATCTCCTACTATATCCTAGGATCAATGGTCTCCTTTTTCTGTGTCTTAGTTTTGAAGTTTATGTTTCCTAAGCCTCTAAGTCTATCCTCCCACACATTTTCATGACTATCTGTATAGGTCTCAGTACAAACATGTCCTAAAAAAAGCCCCTCTTATTACCCTATCAAAAAAACTGTACCTACAAATTTTATTATATACTTCTATTTTATTTTAAGGCAATTATAGCTATCTGAAAACATTTGTTTCTATTATATATTTACTTTTAATTTGTCCTTCTCCAATGGAATATAAGCACTATGAGAGTAACAACAATCACTTTCCTTTACTACTGTATCTCTAGTCCTGAGCTCAGTGCCCAACATGTAGCACTTATTTTAATGTGCTGAACAAACAAATTAGTAAAATATATTTTATACAGGGAAGATCAAAGTGATTAAAATACGGGAAATAACTATACTCCAACCAATATATCTTTGATTAAACAGATTAGTAGTACATAAAGGCATATTGCTGAAATTATTTTTTATACCTCTTAAAATTTTAGTTCTCCAGTATTGCCTAACTTGTTGTTCCTTAAAAAACAGTTGATGTTTTGTGTTTTACTATCATATTTTGAGTATTACCTGTAAGCCACAATAAATCTTCTATGATCTACGGCAAAAGAGAAAGAATTAAAAATGTAATTGACAACCTGAAGAAAATGGGAAATATATAGTTGTCAATCAAATGACTTTCTGTCATCCATCATTGCCTTTTTGAAAACCTTTTTATGCCTGTGATTGAAGTTGATACCAGTTTAAAATACATTGCTGTAACTTTAAGATGTTTAATATAATTTTAATGGTAACTGCAAAGAAAATATCTATAGAATATACACAAAAAGAAATTGAAAAGGAAACCAAAACGTGTCACTACAGGAAGTCAATGAAATAAAACAAAAAGAAGCAAGAGGAAAAAAAGGATAAAACCTACAAGACTTCTAGAAAACAACAAAATGGCAATTGTAATTCATTCTGTATGAATAATTACTTTAAATGTAAATGGATTAAACATGCCAACTAAAAGATACAGAGTACATGAATGGATAAAGAAACAAGATACAACAATACACTGTCTACAAGAGACTCATCTTAGATATAAAGAAAATAGAGGCTGAAAGTGAAATGACAGGGATGACCATGTTCATATGATACAAAACAGACTTTATAATAAAAATTGTCCCCAGAGACAAAAAAGGGGGGTATATAACAATTAAATGATCAATTTCCCAGGAATATATAATAATAACATATATATATTTACATAAAAGTACCCAAATATGTAAAGCAAACATTTACAGAACTGAAGGGAGAAATAGACAGCAACACAAAAATAGTACACTTTTATATTGCTCTTTCACATATGGATAGGACAACCAGGTAGATCAATAAGGATAAAAGGATTTGAACAATATCATTACAGAGCAATCTATAATGATATATGCATATACTCCTGAAATGCACATAAAATATTCTCTAAGATAGACTACATGATAAGCCACAATACAAGTCTTAAAAAATTAAAAAAAATGAAATCATCCAAAGTATTTTCTCTGAGCACAATAGAATGAAACTAAAAATTAACAGTAGAAGGAAAGAAGATAATTCACAAATATGTGGAAACTAAACTATCCAAATTTCACTAACAAATAGGTCGAATATGAAATAATAAAGGACATTAGAAAATATGTATAGACAAATACAAATGAAAATATATCTCAAACTCTAAAATGCAGTTAATGTAGTACTAAGAGGGAAGTTAATAGTGATAAACACATATATTAAGAAAGAAGAAAGTTCTCCATCCACAACCTAACAAAACACATCAAGGAACTATAAAAAGAACAAATGAACCCTAAGGTTACCAGAAGTAAACAAATAATAAAGATTAGAGGAGAGATAAATTAAATGAAGAATATAAAAATAAGGGGCGCCTGGGTGGCTTAGTTGGTTAAGCGTCCGACTTCAGCTCAGGTCATGATTTCACGGTTCATGAGTTCAAGCCCCGCATCGGGCTCTGTGCTGACAGCTCAGAGCCTGAAGCCTACTTCGGATTCTGTGTCTCCCTCCCCTCAGCTCCTCTCCTCCTCACACTCTGTCATTCTCTCAAAATAAATAAAGATTTTTTAAAAATTTAAAAAAAGGATAGAAAAATAATAGAAAACCTTATAGAAGTGTTGGGTTTTTTTAAAAGATCAACAAAATTGATAAATCCTTAAATAGACTAAGAAAAAAAGAAGAAAGACTCAAATAACTAAAACTCAAAATGAAAGAGGGGATATTACAGCCGATGCTACAGAAATGAAAAGGAAGATTAGAGACTACAATGACAATTACATTCGAATTAATTAGATGATTGAGAAAAAAATAGATAAATTTTTGAAATATAAATCCCCATCAAGATTGAATTATAAAGAATTTTTAAAAACCTAAATAGACATATAACCAAAAAGTAGATTAAATAACCAAACCCTCCCCACCCTCATAAAAAAGCCTAAGATCAGATGGCTTCACTGGAAAATTACCCAACATTTAAAATTTTAAAATTTACCCAACATGTTATTAAATAGAATTAACAACAATCTACCTTAAATACATTTTTTGAATTTAATAGGAGGAAACACTTCCAAACTCATTTCATGTTTGAAATGAATGAATCACCCTGATTAAAAAATCAAAGACACAACAAAAGATAATTATAGAGCAATATCCCTTCTGAATACTGATGTAAAAATCCTCAACAAAATATGAGCCAAACAAATTCTAAAGCACATTAAAAGGATTATACACCATGACCAGTGGGATTTATACCAAGAATGTAAGGGTGGTTCCCAATACCAAAATCAATATAATATACCACACTAACAGAATGAAGGACAAGAAACACATAATCACCTCAACTGATGGAGGAAAGAAAACATTTCACAAAATTTAACTTCTATTAATAATAAAAACACTCAACAAAGTCGGAACAGAAGGAAACTACCTTAACATAATAATATACATTAACAAAAGGCCACAGCTAACATGAAAACTTTACATCTAAAATCAGGAGCAAAGCAAGGATGCCCACTCTTGCCACTACTATTCAAGAGAGTACTAAACGTCCTAACCAGAGCAAATATATGACAGACAGACAGATAATACATAGGCAGATAGATGGATGGATAGACGAAGAATGAATGGACAGACAGACAGATCCGATAGATAAATAGGAGACTCTTAAATATAGAGAACAAACTGATAGTGGATGGGAGGTGGGGGAGAGGGGAAAATGGGTGATGGGCATTGAGGAGGGAATTTCTTGGGAAGAGCACTAGGTGTTGTATGTAAGCGATGAACCACGAGAATCTACCTCAAAAACTAAGAGCACACTTTACATACTGTATGTTAGCCAATTTGACAATAAATTATATTTAAAAAAAAGATAAATGGAATAAAAGGCATTTAAATTGGAAACTAAGGAGTAAAATTATCTCTGTTCATAGATGACATGATCTCATATCTCTTTACTTAAAGATTCCCCCCAAGTGTTAATGATTTTAGCAAATGGCAGAATTCAAAATCAACATACAAAAACCCACTGGGTTTCTATGCACTAACACTCAGCAATCTGAAAAGGACATTTCAATTTACTATAGCATGAAAAGGAATACTTTATAATAAACAACCTAGGAGGTGAAAGCCTTATATGCTGAAAACTATAAAATATTGCTAAAAGAAATCAAAGATACAAATAAATGGAAAGATATATCATTTTCGTGGACAGAATGACTTAATATTGTTAAAATGTTCCTACTGCCTGAAGCAATCCACAGATTTGATCCAATTCCTATCAAAATCTCAATGCCATTTTTTTTGCATAAATAGAAAAAAAAGTCCTAAAATTAATATGGAATCTCAAGGGGCCAGTAATAGTCAAACAATATTAAAAATAGAGAACAAAATTGGAGATCTCACACTTCCTGATTTCAAAACATACTACAAGCAATACTAACCAAGACAGTGTGGTATTGCACAGATACATAGACCAAAGAAACAAAATAGAAAACCGAGAAATAAACTCTTGTGTAAATGGCTAGCTGATCTTTGACAAGACTACATAATGGGGAAATGACAGTCTTCTTTTCAACAAATGATGTTAGGAAAACTGAATATCCACATACAAAAGAATTAATTTGGACCTTAACCTTACATCATGTACAAAAATTAACTCAAAATGTATTAAAAACCTAAGTATAAGACCTACAACTATCAAACTCCTGTAAGAAAACATAGGGGAAGATGTCAGGACACTGGATTTGGCAATTATTTTTTGGATAGCACCAGAAGCACAGGCACCAAAAGAAAAATTATACAAATGGGACTACACAAAACTAAAAACTTAACTATAGTTAAGGAAACTATCAACTGAATAAAAAAGAGACCCACAGAATCAGAATCAGAGAAACTGTTTGCACACTTATATTTGATAAGGAGTGGTACATAAGTAACTTCTGAAACTCAATAACATCAAAACAAATAACCTGATTTTAAAAATGGGCAAAGGATATGAATAGATAATTCTCCAAAGAATATATATAAATGGCCTGCAATCACATAAAGAGATGTTTAACATTACTAACCATCCAGGAAGTGCAAAATCAAAACCATAATGAGATATTACCTTATACCTGTTCAGGTGGCCACTATCAAAAGAATAGAAAAAAAAAAAAAAACAGCATGCCAAGGATGCAGAAAAATCGGAACCTCTGTGCCCCGTTGGTGTGAATGTAAAACGGTACAGCTATATGGAAAACAGTCCAGAGGCCCCTCAAAAAACTTAAAAATATGTAACTACTATATATAATCCTGCAATCCCACTTCTTGATATATACAAAAGAATTCAAAGCAGGCTCTTGAAAAGATATTTGCACACCCATGTTCACTGCAGGATTATTCACAATAGCCAAGAGGTTTAAGCAACCCAAGTGTCCACCAACATATGAATGAATAAAGAAATTTTGGTATACACATATAATTGAATATTATGCATCCCTAAAAATGGAGGAAATCCTGTCACATAATGTAACATAGATGAACCTTGAAGAAGGACGTTATACTAAGTGAATGAAATAAGCCAATCACAAAAGGCCAAACACTCTCTGGTTGCACTCATATAAACAATCTAGACTAGTCAACTCTTAGAAAGTAGAAGTGTGGTTGCCAAGGGCTGGTGGAAAAAGAAGGAATAATTTGTGTTTAATGGGTATAGAGTTTCAGTTTTTTGAAAGATGAAAAAGTTCTTAAAAAACAAAACAAAACATGGGGGTGCCTGGGTGGCTCAGTGTTAAGCAGTCGAGTCTTGATTTCAGCTCAGATCATGATCTTATGGTTTGTGAGCATGAGCCCCACATAGGGCTCTGTGCTGACAGTGAGGAGCCTGCTTGGGGATTCTCTCTCACCTCTCTCTCTGCCCCTCCCTCATGCACTTGCTCTAGAGCTCTCTCCCTCTCTCTCTCCGAAAATAAATAAACTTAAAAAAAAACATGGTATTAAATAACTTTTATTGAATTGTCAGGTCAGGACTTAATATTACAGATGAAATGTTTACAGTTTTTATATACAAATAACCTGTAATTTGGATATGAGATGTAGAAAAATATCTTACTTGCTTATTTTTATTTTTATTTTGAGAAACACAAAGACAAAGCATCTAAAAATGTTCTGAGTCAGTCTCTACATAGCACACTTTTTTCAGGAACTTTTTCATCTTAGCGTTGGGTGTTATATGTAAGTGATGAATCACAACATTCTAGAGATCTGTTGTACTATGTGAATAATTAACACTACTGAATTGTGTACTTAAACAAGTGATTAAGATAGTAAATTTGATGTTATATGTTTTTCACCATGATAGGAAAAATTGAGATGGTATTCCTTTAGCATAGAATCCACCATTTTAAAGTGCACAATTTAGTGGCATTAGTTGATGTTGTAAAATTACCACCTCTCTAGTTCCAAAACATGTCGTTACCCCAAAAGAAAACTCTATAACCATAATGCAGTCACTCCCATCCCCTGGAAACCACCAATCTACATTTTCTCTGTGGATTTTCCTATTCTGGATATTTCATATAAATGGAATCATACGATATGTGACCTTTTGCATCTGGCTTCTTTCACTTAACATATCGTCAAGGTTCATCTATGCTATAGCATTTATGAGCACTCCATTCCTTTCTGTGACTGATTAAGATTCTACTGCAAGTACAATCCACATTTTGTTTATCCAACATCTCCTCATGGGCATTTAGGTTGTTTCCAACTTATCCCTGTTGTGAATAATGTTGGTATGAACACTGGTGAACAAGTATCTGAATCCCTGTTTTCACTACTTTGGGTTATATATGCAGTAATATCATTGGCGGGTCATATAGTAATTTTAACTTACCTTTTCTGTTCTGCCAACAAAGAACTCCCTTAGCTTTTGCTCATCTGAAAAGTATTAATCTTTTCCTACATTTTTAAGTATACTTTTGCTGTGTATAGAATTTTTGGTTGACAGTTGTTCTTCTAAGCTCTTTAAATAGGTCATCTCACTGTCTTCTGAATTTCATGGTTTCTGATTAGAAATTATCTATTAATAGTATTAAGGAATCCTGGAATGTAACAAGTTGCTACTCTCATGCTGTTTTTAAGATTCTCTCACTGTCTTTGTTTTCAACAGTTTGATCTTTTTTTTTTTTAGGTGTTGGGACGTTTAGGTTCAAATCTTTCATCAATTTGGGATACTTTCCATCATTTTGTCTTCAAAAATTACTTCTGCCCTTTTCTCTCTTCTTCTTCTGAGATGACCATGATCTTTTTCATATTGTTCCAGAGCTCTTATAGGTTCTGTTCACTTTTCCTCAGCATTTTTTTCCTTCTGCTCCTCAGATTTGATAACCCCTGTTGTCCTTATTTTCATGTTGGCAAATTCTTTCTTCTACATTTTCAAATCTGCCGGTGAATTCCTCTAGTGAAATTTTTAGTTCAGCTAGTACACTTCTAAGCTGCAGAATTTCTATTTGAATGTTATTGTTATATTTTTATTGATATTTGTTTTCTTAATACATTGTGTTCTTGGCTTTATTTCTTTGTCCATGGTTTTTATTTGCCTTTTGAGTATATTTAAGACACTTAATGTAAAGGTTTTGTCTAGTATGTACAATGTGTGTGCTTCTTCTGAACCCGTTTCTGTCAATTTATTATTTTCATGTGAATGGGTCATACTTTCCTATTTTTTTAATCTTGTGATTTTTCTGTTGAAAATTGTACAATTTTGAACACTTTAGTAACTCTGGAAATTAAATCCTTTAGTAAATCAACTTCTTTTCCAGAATTTGCTAATGTTAATTATTTAGGGATGCAGTTGTCTGGTGAATTTTACAAACTATTTCTTAAAGACTCTGTTCCTTCTGCTTTGTGGTCACTGAAGTTTATATAAGTGTTTATCTTAGCAGTCAATAGGAAACCTGACAGTGATTTCCTTAAATACCTGTAAAAGAGAGGCATGTGGGTGGCTCAGTCGGTTAAGCATCTGACTTCAGCTCAGGTCATGATCTCACGGTTCGTGAGTTCGAGTCCCACATTGGACCTCTGTGCTGACAGCTCAGAGCCTGGAGCCTGCTTCAATTCTGTGTCTCCCTCTCTCTGCCACCCCCTCACATTCTCTCTCTCTGTCTCTCAAAAATAAGTAAACATTAAAAAAAAATACCTGCAAAAGAAAAGAAACTACCCTCCTAGATTTTTTAAGATTGGTTCAGAGCTGAGCTCTTTCATGCTAATACAGGCTACCTAGAACTGTCTTAACCTTCATCTCTTGCTTTTGAGGAACCCACAGATTCTTCAAATATGCATGCCTCGGGTCCTCTCCGGTGTATTCTGAGACTGCTTCAAGTCCTCAGCATGTACACTGCACTCCATATTGCCCAGTGAAAACTGATCCTTCTGAGCCTTTATTTTTTCAAGAAACTTCCTCTTGAGCTGCCTCTCTCCCAGGTACTTGGACTGTCTGCTGTTTGCCCCATTCACGGTCTCTTCCTCAGGTAGGCACTATATGTCTTTAAATCCTTTGATAGAGGCTGTCACTACCCAGAAAGCCAATCCAGCCTGATTGGGGGATGGAGGGCAAAGAAATAAATGTTAGCCTCTGTGTTGGCCCCAAGAAAACCACCAGTCCAATACACTGATGTTTGTGTCCTCCCAAAATTCATATGTTGAAACCTAATCCCTAATATGGTATCTAGAGGTGGGGTCTTTGGGAGATAATTAGATAATGAAGGCATAGCTATTTTAAGAATGACAAACTTTGAGATCATGACCTGAGCCAAAGTCGGATGCTTAACCACTGAGCCCTTAAAGCAGGGATATTTAATGAAATATGTGTATGAACAGATTTCTAATGTCTTTAAACTTGTGGGGGGGATAAACTTAGGAATCCCTGGGGCTTGCATCAATGGGTTAACAAGGCATAAAGAAATACAAAGCCATAAAATGCTCACACCCGAGTTTGGTTAAATCAGATTGGCACCCCAAGAATAGACAGGTGCAGAGACACCCCGAGAATAGGGAGGCACAAAGGTGCCGGGATTAGGGAGGCGCAAAGGCACTCCAAAATAGAGAGGGGGTGTAGAGCCGCCAGAATAGAGAGGAAGAAGCAAAGGCCTAAAATAGGTATGGCGCAAAGGTGCCCAATACATAGGTATATGAAATAAACAAGATTAGATATTCAGGGTGGAAACACCCCCAATTTAGTACTATAGCAGAAAGCTGCTTTCACAGAAGGATAGGGCCAGGTCAGGTAAACTGGTGAATTGGACTATGGACTGCTGTGCTGTAGGCAAGGCGGCCCAGAGTGGAGATGGTTAACAACAACAAAAAAAGGACCTTGTCAACCCTGAGGTTATTCACCCTATCTGTCTCCTCCCCTAGGCTGGCAAAGATAAACAGGCACAGAGCCTCCTGTCTGCTGTTAACAACCATCTACCCCTCTGCCCGGCGCCCGGCTTTTGTTTTATATTGACCCAAACCCCAAACATTGTATGTCTTCAAAATCCCCCTCTTCCCTCATGTCCCCAAGTTAATGTTCCCAGTTTCTTTTTCTCTTTGTACACACCCAACATGTTTGTAAGCCTTCTGATCTGAATAAATACAGGGCAAGGACCCTTATTCAGGGCTCTTATCTCTTCCCGGACATTAGCCATCTCTCGCTTTAACCCTGCATCTGTTCTTTTGCTGGCCAAAAAAGAACTTTACACTTAGAGTCTTCAACAAACTTGGATGGAGGAAAAATTACATCTTTGTTTTTACTGATCTCTAGTCAAAACTTAGCATTTTCTCCAATTATGAAAGTAGACAAAAGTAAAAATAAAGAAAATTACTATTAGCAGTACTTATAATTAAGTCACCAATAGAAATAATGTTTTCATTGTCAATTACAGTTGTTACAAATATCTAAAAACATCAGTTATATTCATGACTTCTTCAAAAAACAATGTTTTTTAGACTCTGTGACAGAAGTCATGTGATTACAGTCCTCTTATGTTCAGATATTTCCATGATATAACTGGCCTCATGTTAGGTGAATTGGAACCTAGGAGCCATTTAGCTACCTTCTGGCATATTGTCACATTAGTGACCCTAATAGCTAAGTTTAGTTCAGCGTTCTCTGTTTACAATTGTGCATTGATCAATATTTGGAAAGAGGTTGTTTCCTGTTTTTCTTTTCTTTTAACATTTTTAAGTTTTGTAAAATGGAACAATGCAAATGAGAATTCTAAACTTTCCAATGGGACACTTCCAAGATATAGTAGAGTCTCCACTCCTTAAAACCATTTCTTGAAACATCAATACTGTTTTATTAGATGGCCAAACAACAAAAACCTCAGCAGTACTACAGAGACTATAATAATGCCACAAAACTTTCAAACTAGTTGGTGAGCTGGAAAAGAGGAAAAGACAGGAGAGATATTCCCTTTCCAATGGATTTATTGTTTCAATTGTTATACTTGCAATATGCCATTTCTATGTATCATGGATTATCTATCTATCTATCTATCCTATCAACTATAATTCCATAGTTATAAATTCTAAATATATTCTATTTTTGCTTGCTATATCTTTTAACTTTTGGATATTGCTCATGACAGTATTGGCAGCTTCACCTCTCTCCTTCAATATGAACCTGGATAAAGCTTCCATGGGAACCATCCCCCCCCATATATAATATATAATTATATACATAATTATACATATATATATATATATATATAATTTTTATATGGAATATGTATATACAAGTATTATTCTCTAGGTGTATGCTGATGCCATGGAAGAAAAATTCACTTGTTGGTGTGTTCATTTTAAAAACTACTAAGGCAGGGGCACCTGGGTGGCTCAGTTAGTTAAGCATCTGAATCTTGATTTTGGCATGGGTCATGATCTCACAGTGTGTGGATACAGGTCCCACCTGGGGCTCGGCATTGGCAGTGCAGAGCCTGTTTGGGATTATCTCTCTCTCCTTCTCTCTCTCTCTCTCTGCTTCTCTCTCAAAATAAATAAATAAACATTTAAAAATATACAAAGAATAAAAACTACTAAGGCAGTCAACATTTTGAAAATGACTAAAAGATGTTTTTTGCTTTTCATTTTCCCCCCTAAACATACCTTTCAGTGGAAATAAAAGCTCCATTCTCCTGCCAAAAATAAAGCTCCTGACATGCTTGAAAAGTCTTCTGTTTTTTTTTTTTTCTACTTTAGCAGAAAAGCAAGGTTATCATAGTGTTGCCATGTGTCGCTTTTTATAGAGACATGTATTGGCACTAAAGATTCTTCCAACAACCCTGAAAGTTTTTGTCAACAACCATAAAAATCATCAGCTTTCTCATTTCAAAGCTATTTTGCAAGAAGTGGGGACAGCATACAAAAGTGCTTCACTACACATGGAAGTTTGCTAGCTTTTAAGAAAACAAGGAGTATTTGAACTACAGTTCAAGCCCAAATCTTAGACTGCAGTCAAGTACCTCTTTTCCTGTTCTTACATTCCCTCCTCCCTCCCTTCCTTTAGAAGGACAAAGCCCACTCTTAAAACTCCTTCCTTTAATGTTTTATGCTAAGTGAAATAAGTCATACAGAGAAAGACAGATACCATATGTTTTCACTCTTATGTGGATCCTGAGAAACTTACAGAAGACCATGGGGGAGGGGAAGGGAAAAAAAAAGTTAGAGAGGGAGGGAGCCAAACCATAAGGGACTCTTAAAAAACTGAGAATAAACCGAGGGCTGATGGGGGGAGGGGTGGGAGGGAGGGGAAAGTGGGTGATAGGCATTGAGGAGGGCACCTGTTGGGATAAACACTGGGTGTTGTATGGAAACCAATTTGACAACAAATTTTATATTAAATAAAGAGAAATCTGTACACATTTGTATGCATGTAAAAACTTTTTTTAAAATATTTTTTAAAGTTTATTTTATTTTGAAAACAAAATTTTTCAACGTTTATATTATTTTGAGAGAGAGGGACAGGGAGGGTGGGTAGAGAGTGAGGGAGACACAAATTCTGAAGCAGGGTCCAGGTTCTGGGCTATCAGCACAGAATCCTATGGGGGGCTCAAACCCACGGACCACAGGATCATGACCTGAGCTAAAGTCAGACACTTAACCAACTGAGCCACCCAGGCACCCCAAGTTTATTTTATTTTGAGAGAGAGAGAGAGAGACAGAGAGAGAGAGAGAGAGAGAGAGAGAGAGAGAGAGAGAGAGGCATAAAGAGAGGGAGAGAGAGAATCCCAAGCAGGCTCCACACTATGAGTGCAGAGCTGGATCCCGGGCTTGAACTCACAAATCACAAGATCATGACCTGAGCCAAAACCAAGAGTGAGATGCTCAACAAACTGAGCCATGTAGGTGCCCCATGTGAAAACTTATTCTAAAGTTATTTCTATCTTTAAGGCACTAAAATTGAAGAACAGTTCTACAGTTCTTTTCTTACTGATATAAACTATCAAAGATACAGACTTAGACAAAGGACTCATGGGTTTTAGGATAAAATCTTAGCAGTAATTTAA
Organism: Panthera uncia; assembly: GCF_023721935.1. Classification (NCBI taxonomy): domain Eukaryota; kingdom Metazoa; phylum Chordata; class Mammalia; order Carnivora; family Felidae; genus Panthera; species Panthera uncia. Next base: position 98,337,051 of record NW_026057584.1, on the reverse strand, counting down.
TCTTAACACAAAACAGAACTAAAATTAACAATTATTATTAAGGTGAACGTTCACACATACCAGCTTAAAGAATGCTAGTGACCCTTGATATCCATGCCCTGTAGAACACACTATGGAAAATATATTACTCACAAAAATATCTTTGTGAATCTGGACTTCTACTGTTTTTTAGGAAAATCCACACGTGCTTTTTTCTAGCACTAGTATAGCACAATTTCTAAAATTTAGATTAATGAGTCATTTGAAGAGTTTTCTCGTATATGCTGTGAGTTAATTATTAAATGAGTTTCTGATTGCTGCTGCATATATATAGAACTGCATTTGCCTTTTACATCTTATGTCTAGAATATGTGGCAAATTTGGGTGATTGTAAAATTCTCTCTGTAGGGCCCATTTTTTCCCATCCATCAAGAAAGAAGTATTAGGGGAGAATTTGGCACTCTTCGCATCCCCTTCAATCTTTATGGCACTGCTGCATCCCTCTAATTCAAGGCAGTAGCACCTAGCCTTATTTTTTTGTATTTAACAGAGATTCTTCAGTATTTCAACATTTAATTTGACATTAATTTTAAACATAAACCCCTTATGAGGGTAAGGATAGTTCAATATCTATTTCTAACTACACATGAATTTTATTATAAATTAATATACATTTAACTAAATGGTATTTCTGCAGGTACTTTGATGAGCATGAGAGTTCTCCTTGAGTCTAGTAATATGATAGATTAGTGAGTTTTTTAATATTGAAACAAATCTTTATCTCTGGAACAAACCCAACTTGTTCAAAACAGATTACCTTTTACACCCCTTGTTCAATTCTGTTCATTAATTTTTTTCCTGAATTTTTACATCTCTGCCACTAATGAGATTATCCATAACTTCTCTTTCTCATACTCAACTTGTAGGAGTATGAAAGTAATATTATAATTGGCTAAAAAAATAAACAAATACAATATGCTAAAATGTAGTTCTTTCAAAGAATAGAACTGACCAACTTTTGGCACAGTATGCAAGAAGAAAAATAAGAAGGCACAGACAGCCAGAATCAGGAATGGAAATCAACACATTATTACAGATGATTCAGATAAGGCAATAATATATACAAAATTGTGTCAATGTACTAGAAAATTTAGAAAATTTGCTTATTGTTTGAAAAATAAGTCTTACACACTGATATGAGGAGAAACAGAAAATTTGAATGGCATAATATTATGAAAGTCTATCAGTATCAAAAATATTTTCACAAAGTAAACATCAGATGCAGATAGTTTCATCAACAAGTTTCACTGAACATTTTAGAAACACACAATTTCATCCTGCTCTAAAGTCTTCCCAGGCAGTAGAGAAGGGAAACTATTCCTCAACTCACTTTATGAGGCTCACAGAATTTCCAGGTGGAAAGATGGTAAGGAAAGTGTGAAAATGACTCATTACATTTTGATCTCACTCATAAACATAGATGCAAAATGTTAGCAAAAGTATTTAACAATACATGAAAAGGAGATACATTGTGAACAGGTTGGATTTTCCTATGAATGAAAGGTTGTTTCAACAGTTGCAAAATTAATCAATGCCAGTCACCATATTAGCACATTTAATAAGGTATGTTATATCATCATGTCATAGATACAAAATCATCATCATGATACAAACCCTTACAAAACTAGGAATAGATAAATGTTCACTTAATATGATTAAAATGTATCTATGCATATATACATATGCATGTACACAGATGCATAGATACATTTTAATCATATAGCATGATATATATGTGTGTGTATGAATGAATATATTTGTCTATGTATTTAATAAATATTAATTTATATTTAGAAGACTTCTTTTTATGGAAAAGAAGCCAAGAATGTTCAATCTCACCATCTTTATTCAGTTAACTGACAATGCTGTCCTGTGGAGTAAGGCAAGAATAACCGGAATGTTTAAGGAGTTTATAGAGAAAAATAAAATTGCCATTAAGAATATAGATTATATGACTGTGTATGTAAATATTCCAAAATAAATTACAAATATATAATCAACATTAAAACAAGGATTTAATAGGACAGCTGGATGGATAATAAATCAATAATTCTAAGCACAGGGTTCTATAAATTTAGGCAAATATATACATCTGTATAACTATCACCTCTAAAAATTCCTTCGTGCTCCTTTGAAGTCAACTCATGAAGTCCCTCATGTCCAGGCAATCATAAATCAGCTTTTTTTCACTAAAGATTAAGTTTTCCTTTTCTAGAATTTCAGATAAAATCCCACAGTATGTACTCTTTCTTCAGGTCCCTTTCATTCAGTAAATAGTATTTTTGAGACCTGTTCATGTTGTTTAACTTGCCATTGGTTCATCTATTTTTATTGTAGGATAGTATTCTTTTGTGTAAATATACCAAGATTTATCTAGTCTCCTGTGAGTGGACATTTGGACTTTTTCCAGTTTTATGTTATTATGAAGAAAGCTGCTATAAGCATTTGTATTATGGCGTATACTTTTACTTCTCTTAAGTAAATTCTTAGGAATGAAATTTTGGGGTGTTACAATAAGTGTACATTTAATTTTATAAGTAACTGACAAATAGTTTTTCAACACGCGATTTTATGTTCCTACCAGCAATATTTTGGATGTTCCAGTTGCTCCAAATACTTGCCAATTCTATCAGGCAGAGTTCTCCTGAGAAACAGATCAACAGGATACACATAGATGTCTAGAAAAAGATTGATCTTTCTTATGACGATTGGCTCACATGAGCTCATATGGAGGCTAAGAATCCCATGATCTGTAAGCTATAGCCCCAAGAAAGTTGTCGATGTAGCTCCAATCCAAACCTGAAGGCCGTAGAACAGGGGGAGACAATAGAGAAAATCCCAGTGTAAGTCTAAAGACCCAGGAATGGGGAGTCAATAGTGTAAGTCCTTGTCCAAAGCCAAAGGCCTGAGAACCAGGAGTGCCGATGTCCAAAGGCAGGAGAAAATGGGGGTCCCAGCTCAAGCAGAGCTTCAAGAGAGCAAATTTGCCCTTTCTTGGTCTTTTTTTGTACTAACCAGGCTCTCAACGGATTAGATGATGAACACCTACACTGGTGAGGTGGATCTTCAAATGCCAATGCTACCAATTCAGATACCAATCTCTTTCAGAAACAGCCTCACAGACATGTCCAGAAATAATGTTTTACCGGCCATGTGGGTATCCCTTGGTCCACCAAGTTGACACATAAAATTAACCATCACACCAACACTCGGCTGTTTTTGGTGTTTCCAATCTAATGAATTTGTAGTAGTAACTCATTATGGTTTTAAGCTAAACATTAATGTGATGACTAATGATGTTGAGCATATTTTCACATGTTTGGTAGTCTTGTTCTGTTGTGAACTGGTCACTATGTTGCCTAAGTTGTACTGAATTGTTTTCTTATTGTTGACTGGTAAGAACTTTTTATACATTACAGATTTAAGTCTTTTTTTACAGCGTTATAATTGCCTCTGGAGGTACATATTCAACGCTTTTAGTGTCCTGGATATTTTTAGATTTTTATAACTGGAGATGTTTACATTTATTACATTAATATTATTCTTTAAAATATACATAATGTTTTACACATTCCTCTGTATATGTTATATGGTTTCTTACCCTGGTAAATCTAATCAAGAACAGAAAGGATGTTAGATGGAGCTTCCAATGATCTCATTAAGGCAGAGACCCCAGAAATTTCCATCTTGTGCCTCTGCTATTACTTTAGTCCTTGAAATATTCTCATGGATCCTCAAGGTTCACTGGGGAAAGAGATGAATATTGCTGGTTTCTTATGGGCAAACCTAGTAGTGGCACATATCACTTCTGCTAACCGGTAATTTGCTAATCTTTAGTTTTATATGGCCCCACTTAAATGCCTAGAAGGCTAGGGAGTACAGTTTAGCTGTAATCCTAAGGAAAACAAACAAACAAACAAATAAACTGCTTTTTCTTCCTTGTATTTTTTATTTTTTCCAGTCTCATCCCAGTTTTCATTTGGTCCAAAGATGGGCACATGGTCCAGGTTTGGGCTATTAGTTTATTTCTTTTTTCTCACTACAATGATTCAAGATGGCTATTAAATCCAAATTAGTTCAAACAACCTCAATTCATTATGGCTAAAGATTGAGAACCACTAGGACAGTGACTAGGGTGAGTGCCTCTGACATTTTACAACTGAAGTGCTTCACTCAACCCAGTCTTTGGTTTAGCACTAAAGTGCTTTGGTCCCAGTCTTGAGAACCACTATTCTTAATTAAAAGTCTGGGTCTCTCTAGCATGTATTTTTAAAATTTCCTGCTATTTTGGTTTCTACTCAATTTAAATAATAGGTCCTCCTGCTCCTGCAAGACACTGGCTCTTATTCTCAACCTCAGAGAAAGTTGTGAAAAAGTCAACTTATATTTATAAATATTTTAGCCACTAAAAAAGAGGTACTATAAAATATATTTAGCTGAAATCCCAAGATTCTCTGAGAATACAAAGACTATAGCAATCCTGCCATAAATTAATTAAAAATGAAAGTACAGGTGCTGTGTTTATAGCACAGAATGCAGTGTGATTGGTTTGGGAGTTTATGCTGATTACTTTTTATATGTAATTGGCAAGGACATTTTTGTATTTTTATTCTACTTTGTATAGTTCATATACATGTATTATAATTTGGGCAATGCTGTTCCCATTTTCCCCATGAGAAAAAAGTTTCAAGGAAAAATTTTTTATATAATGAAGTTTTGGAATAAGATTTAAATGTATGTCTGTACATCTATAAATTCCATGCAATTTAGAGAGCATTTTTTATTGGTGATAATTAATTAATTACTAAATTGGTGAGAATCTAGTTAAATCTACCACATGCCTTGAATTCTTAAACACAAAAAAGAGAGTTATTACCATTATGCCCTAGAAATTTATAGTTTAGGATTTGTGCAAGAAATCTTATTACACTAATAAGCAATTAGAAAACAATACAAGTGATCTTTGATAGAGTTATAAATTGTCCTGTTACAATAGTTGGTTCAGTAAAATTGCTTAATTTCAGGTATTCTCCACTTATCATTCAACTTACAGCCATTCAGTGTAAATTCCATAGAAGATTTGAAGATAAGCGGTGTTTTTTGAGGTTTATTTATTTATTTTGAGAAAGAGAGAGCAAGAATGAGTGAGCATGCATACATGGATGAGTGAGAGATAGAGAGGGAGAGAGAGAGAGAGAGAGAGAGAGAGAGAGAGAGAGAGAGAGAGAATCCCAAGCAGGGTCCGCAATCTGCACTGAGCCCCACCTGCAACTTGATCTCATGACAGACCATGAGATCATGACCTGAATCGAAATCAGGAGTTAGATGCTTAAGCGACTGAGCCACCTAGGTGCTCCTAAATGTCTTTTTAAAATAAGGTGGATATCAGTGTACAGAGCAGAGGGTTAAAGGTCCAGATTCGAATGTTTGGAAATAATTAAGGATATAGCCACTTTCTCTACTCTGGCACAGAACCACTACAAAATCATAAGGACTTGGGTTTGGGGTGCCTAAATACACAGCATCCTGGTATAAATATTAGCACTCTCATGGTGAATACCAATGCAAAGCCTTGATGACTTGCCTGACAGGAATGTCTCAGGCATGAAAACAATATCCGTGGCTACAAAAAAACAAACAAACAAAAAACCTGATTAATAAATGCACGTGAGGCATCCTTCGAAAACTCTAGGTAATACCTGTGGTGTTTGGACATTTAGGAGAAGACTGCTGCATTCTGCGAAAGCAACTTATAAAACAGATCAGAGTAGACTGATAGATAACAAATTATTCCTTTTTTTTTTTCTTTTTTTAGCACTTCAGATAATGATACCATGGCTTCTTGTAAGCTATCTTAAATCTACACAATACATGACATAAGGATAACTCATTAAGTGTGTAAAAAGAGGTAGGTAGAGGGTAGATGCCCCGCAATACACTACACTTGTAAAACAAATGTAAATTAGATTAATGACACAAAATGGAACAGCATAATTTGCAGCCTTTTATATGAATATTTGATATTTGGGACAGGGAATTATTTCTTGAACAGCACTCAAAAATAGTAAAATATAAAATTAAATATTGAGGATACTGTCTTTATTGCAATTGATATTTTCACATAAATAAAGTAAAAAGAGAAGACAAAACTCAAGATATTTTCAATATACATAATGGAGAGAGGATTAGCATTCAAGAGATCTGAAGAAAACTACAAATCAAAAGAAAAACACTAAAAACATAATTAGAAGAATGAGACAAGTGATTAGGAAATACACACCACCAATTAGATGGATCTCTTAATTTGATGTGACCAGGGTTAGAAGCAAAACATGGACAGTAGTACACGGAAGGTGTTTTCCACTGAAGTTGAGGTTGCTCACCTGCCTTTTTCGGTGTATGCAAATACTTAGTTCTACCTACAGTGGAGGATTCTGAGTATTTACACTAAAATTTTAAAAGTCTGTGAAGGCAAAATGTTGTCAAGGATGCAAAAAATAAGAATGTTTACAAACTGTCAATGAGAATAAATACTGGTGAATCTAATGGAGATAACAATTTGGAAATATATTAGAAATTTCACCTTTAAGTATATTCCAGATAGCTATATATGCAAAAGTACATAATTACAGGAATGTTTATTGTAGCACAGTTCAAGAAATTGGAGGAGTACCTGGGTAGCTCCAACAGGTAAGCATCCAACTCTTGATTTCGGCTGAGGTCATGACTCAGAGTTTGTGAGATAGAGCCACGCATGGGGCTCTGCGCTGACAGTGGGGAGCCTGCTTGGGATTCTCTCTGTCCCATTCTCTCTCTGCCCCTCACCTGCTCTCTCCATCAAAATAAATAAATAAACTTTAAGAAACTGGAAACAACATAAATGACCTTCAAAAATAAAATGGACAGGTATCTGGGTGGCTCAGTCAGTTAACATTTGACTCTTGGTCTTTGCTCAGGTCCTGATCTCACAGTTCATGAGTTCGAGCCCTGCAGAGGACTCTGTGCTGACAGCGTGGAGCCTGCTTGGGATTCCCTCACTCTCTCTCTTTCTGCCCCGATCCTGCTGTCTTGCTCTCTCTCTCTCTCTCTCTCTCTCTCTCTCTTAAAATAAGTAAACTTAAAAAAAAGTTTTTAAATAATAAGAAAGTAAATGGATACATAATTTGTGAAATGCTCAGTGATATAAAGTACTTAAAGTGAATGAACTAGATGACAGATATTAACAAAAGTTTCAAAACACAATGTAAATAATAGAATCAGAAAAATACATATATATTGTCTTATTTATTAAAAGTCAAATATTATAAAATATGTATGAGTATGCACATTTAATGGAAAGTATGCATGTATTATAAAATCCAAATTTCTTGTAGTGATTTCCTCTGAGGAAGAAGAGATATCAAAACTATACATATGATCTGAGAAAATTACACCGATATTAGGATGTACTCCAACTGTTTGGTGGGTACATTAAATGTCACTATGTTATTATAAATTCTTTGAGGTATTTCTTTAAATAAACACTTTTTAAAATAAAAAGATAAGAGAAGACATAAAGGTGCTATCACCTTTATTAAATTTCATGAAATGAAAATATCGCTTATCAAATATTAAATGCTTTCCTTTTACAGGTCACATATAAAAGCACTATGTAACAAATCTAGAAATTAGATTAAGTATATATATTATAAGTTTACATAGAATTCATTTTCATTATATAGGTATGTATTAGTTCTAATTAGTTTTAATATCTCATGGAGCTAGGTCCTAATAAAATGTCTTATACCAAAAATTCTGGAGTAAAATTAAGTATCATAATTTTTAAGGAAAAATTACCTATCAATATCTTCCAATGACTTTGAAAAACCACCCATTTACATTCATTTAACATTAGAAACCCATGCAAAAACAGTACATTTGACCTAATTAGATGTTAAATGTGAAATATGGATTTCCATTTCTGGCAACAAGCCATTCACTTGAACTGATTTTCAAAACCACATCCTTCTCATCACCCTCTCATAAGCTATGTGGATTGATTCCATTAAGTTCCTTTCCCAATCTGGAGCCTGTCTAAATTCATTGGACTATGGATTTAATTTGCATTGGATTTAATCACATATAAGTAATCTTCTGGAGGAAGGTGAGAAAATGAAGACATCCATCCAAGTGGTATCAGAGAAATACAAGACAAGCGTGACTCATATTCACAGTGTGGCACTTGGCTCCAACTGAGGTGCTCCTATCATGGATAGCCTACTTTGTGGAAGGAAGATTGAGGTCCCCAATACATTCCACAAGTCTCCACATGCTGGGAATAAAAATTTTAACTGGCTAATAAAATTTCAAAAGCAACATAACTTTAGTAGGAATATATCCAGAAGTTATTGAAAGAAAAATTACTACCTTTCTTATCCAGTGCAAATGACAAGAAACATTGTGCAAGTGTGTGTGTGGGGGGGGGGGGGGGGGGGGGGGGGGGGCGCTTTGAAAATATTGCTGCATTCAAAGTTATGTTGTTAGGGATTATTTATCTTATGTTTTGCTTCTGGTTTTGGTTTTCTTGGTATCATAGCAGCTTTTATCATAACAACATTTCACATCAATCACTTTGAAACTGAAGACTCTAATTCCAACTTGTCAAGGACGAAGAGATGAAATGTGAGGAAACTACCTGACAAGAGGCAGATATCAGTGCACCAAGAAATGATATTCATACTCCTATTGTGAATCAGATGTATAAAATTATGGCTGTCTTGGCAGTGATTGGCGTTTGAGGCATTTTTTTCTACAAAAGGATCTCAGAGAAACATCTTTAATAAAACTCATGCCTCCCTGTTGGCCTGTAGCTCACACAGTGATTCTAGAATTCAGTTTTATACAATCACATATAGAACATATCTAAATTCCAGTTTTTATAACTGTTTCCTCTTCTATTTCTATGTACTATAATGCTACCACGTGTATTGTCATGCAGCTATAATTTAAATATCAGGGCAGTATATCTATTATAAAGACTACTTCATATAACCACCTAGAGTTAGAGCCTGAAGGGGGTCCAACTTAGAACAAGTGCTTGGTTAACTCTGATTGTATATGCATACTTTCTCAACTGGAATTGTTTTTATTTGTAAAAGGGCACTGAAATGGTGCCCTTTACATGCAAAGTACCCTTTAAGTGTATAGCACATAACTCTTCGATCAGTCACTTCCCCATGGTGTGGATGATGGTTAATTCTATATGTCAGCTTGACTGGATCATGGGGTGCCCGACACTTGCCCAGATACTGGATGTTTCTATGAGGGTATTTTGGAGACGATTAACATTTAAATTGACTAAGTAAAGTAGATTGAACTCCATCATGTGGGTGGGCCTAATCTATTAGTTGAAAGCCTGAACAGAACAAAAGAGCTAACCATTCCCCAAGAGAGGTAAATAATTCTTCCTGCCTGATGATCTTTGATCTGGGGCATAGGCTTTTTTCCTGCCTCAGACTCCAACAAACACACCAACTTAGCTCTTCCTGGGTCTCAAGCTGGCCAGTTTTCACACTGCAACTACACCACTGGTTCTCTATGGTGTCTTCGTCTTGTTGATCCACCCTGCAGATCCTGGTATTTGACAGCCTCCACAGTCACAAGAACTAATAGTCCTTGTAATAAACATCTTTCTTTGTCTCTCTGTGCATACATCTAATTAATTCTGTTTCTCTGGAGAACTTTGACTAATACTAATATAACGTGAATGAGTTTAACCGTTTAGTTTTTGGTGACAGACAATCTCGAATTTTGGAGTAATAAATTATTATATTCCTAATGTAAGTCAAGATACAGAGACTTAGAAGAAACACAAAAAACAGATCAGAATCAACTAATACATACCAAATTATTTTTTAACCACTTCAAGTAATGCTGAATAAGATATCTGAGATGAAATTATTAACTATTTTTTTCATATCTATTTGAAGTTTTTAGACATTTACTAACTTTCCAATACAAATTTAATAAACAAATAATAAAATAAGGTTACATAGAACCCAAGTCCACGAAATTTCACCAACATTTGTCTGTCATGATATCATTTTTTAAATTTATTTTATAATCTTTATTCTTATTCTATCCCTATGGGCTTACACTTTCTGTTGATCTTTAAAGCTGATTTACTACAAAAATGTTTGGCTAGAATTTGGGAAGTATTTCTCCTCATTCAACATTTTTTTTTTCCTAATACATAGTTGTATTACTTAAAGATATCTCTATTTCAGGGAAAAAAAAGTATGATGTTGCTGCCTTTCCAACATTTTCACACAACACACTAAACATGAAGGCAGAAATACAATAATCATTTCATTTTCTGTGAATTCCCATTTAACATAAACCTAAGACCTGAATATAGAGTACAGTCAAATCTTAGTATTTGAAGGGAGGCTGCATCTCTGAAAATTCGAATTAAAAATGATTTAAAACCATTAATGAACCAAAATAAGCTCACTGATATTTATAAGACATCCATTCCCTGAACAACAGAAGAAACACTCATCAAGCGCATACTGAACATGTAACAAGACAGATCATATTCTGGGCCATTAAATACCTATCACTATTTTCACTGGATTTAAATCATACATCATTTATTAACTGTCTACACTGGAACTAAATTAGTAATTAATAACAAGAAGCTATCTGGAAATCTCCCCATATGGGCAAAGGAAACAATATACCTCTAAATAACCTATAGATCAATAACAACAAAAAATCAAATATCTAAGTCTCAGCTAAAGCAATGCTTAGAGAAAAAAGGGTAGAACTGAACACATTCATTAAAAGAGAGAGAGAGAGAGAGAGAGAGAGAGAGAGAGAGAACAATATTAATGACCTAACTACCTTGGAAAGTTAGAAAAAGAGAGGGGGAAGATTAAACTAAAATTAAAGGAAAATAAATAATATAAAGACAAAAAACAATGAAATAGAAAACAGAAAACTAATGGAGAATATCAATACAAAAAAAAAGATTTTTCTCTGAGAACATGAATAAAACTGACAAACCTCCTGCTAGGTTGATTATAAAATATGAGAAAAAAATAAATTATCAATGTCAGCAAAAAGGAAGGGGACATCACTGCAAGTATTCTAAGTCTTAACAACTTGATAAAGGAATGGTATGAAGATCTGTATGTCAATGCATTCAAAAGATGAAGATCAAAAGATGCAAGATGAAATGGGCAAACACCTTGAATGACACCAAATTCATTCTACCAAACTACCAAATTCATTCACTAAGTAATATATAACCTAAATATTTATCTATGAAAGAAACTGATTTGGTAGATAAAACTTTCACACAATATCCCAATTTCAGATGACTTCACCAGGGAATTCCTCCTAACATTTGAGAAAGAAGTAATTTCAGTTTTACAACTTTTTCAGAAAAGAGAGTTAGTAGGAAACACTTCTCAACTCATTATATGAAACCAGCATTACTCTGATACACAAAACAAATGAAGACATTACAAGAAAACTACAGAGCAACAACCCTCATGAACACGGATATATGATTCTGTAACAAAATTTTTAGCAAATCAAATTCAATGATATACAAAAAAGACAACGCATCATGACCAAGTGGGGCTATCCCAGGAATGCAAGGACGATTTAATATTTTTTTAAAAAGTTATCCTATCACCAGATTAACAAAGAAAATATCTATGATCACCTCAGGCATGTAACAAAATTCAGTCTCCATTTATGGTGAAAGCCCTTAGCAGACCAGTAATATAAGCAAGCTTTCTCAATCAGATTAAGGGTATATGTGAGAAAATATATTTAATCATTTTTAGTGAAAAACAATGTTTTTTTTTTCTTGAAGATTAGAAATAAGTAAAAAATCTGTTTTTACCTCTTCTATTAAAAATTGTATTGGAAGTTTTAGCTAGCACAGTAAGGTAGCAAAAATAAGTGAAATCATAGTTTGGAAGGCAATAAGTAAATGTCTTTATTCATAGATTAAATGATTATCTATGTAGAAAATTGTAAAAATCTAAAAAAGAAGCCTATTATACCTAGTAAGTGCATCTATCAAGGTTGGAAGATATAAATCAAAATTCAAATGTAAATTGCATTTCTATATACTAGCAACAAATGACTAGAAATCAAACAACATAAAAATACATAACATTTTAGGAATTAAACAAAAGATGTACAAGACTTCTAAACTGAAAAAGATAAAATTGACTAATATCTGAATGAATTTAGAAATATAGTAACCTGATGCATCAAAAGACACAACATGTTTGTATTAGTTGGGGTTCTCCAGAGAAACAGAAGCAATAGAAGATTATCTACCTATCTATCTATCTATCTATCTATCTCTATCTCTCTCTCTATTTCTAGCTCTATATCTCTATGTCTATCTAGGGAGAGATTTATTGCAGGACTGAGCTCACAGGATTATGGAGGCTGAGGAGTTCCACAATCTGCTAACTGCAAACTGGGAAACCAGGGAAGCTGGTTGTGTAATAGAGTTTGATCCTAAGGCCTAAGAACCAGGGAAGATGATAGACTTGTCCCAGTCCAAGTCTAAAGGCCCAAGAATCAGGAGTGCCAATGTCCAAGGGCCAAAGAAGGTAAATGTGTCAACTCAAGCAAACAGAGCAAATTTCCCCTTCCTCCATCTTTTTGTTCTATTCAAACCTTCAAGAGATTGGATGGTATACATCCCCATTGGCAAGGGCACTCTTTACTTATTCTACTGATTCAAAAGCTAAACTCTTCCAGAAACGTATTTATAGACACATCCAGAAATAATGTTTTACCAGGTATCTGGGCATCCTTTAGCCTCGTAAGGCTGACACATAAATTTAATAATTATAATTAAGATGTCAATTGTCCCCAATTATATCTATAGAGAACTTACAATTCCAATTAAAATTTCAACAGACTTTCATATAGAAATTGTCAAGCTGATTCTAAAATTTATATGGGATTTAAAAAGATCTAGAAAAGAAAAAGTACTTTGGAGAACATATTAGGAGAATGTATGCTTAATTTATCTAATTCAACTATTGTTATATTCAACAACTTGAATGAATCTCAAACTAATTATACTACAAGAAAGAAGCTAGACCCCCAAAGTGTACATACTGTAAGATACCATTTATATAACTTTCTAGAAAATGCAAACTAAGCTATATAAGATAAAGCAGATCACAGGCTTCCTAAGGAAGGGTAAAGAGAGAGGGATGGACTGATCACAAAGAGGCATGAACATACTTTGAAATGTCCTTTACCTTGACTGTAGTGATGTTGTCATGAGTATATATAGTCCTCACTGCATGGTAAGGGGTTAATGGAAACTTAAACATACCTTGTTTTTGCACTTCATAGTCCCATGGTAACCTGTGATCACAGAACAGTGCTAAGCAAGGAGCTGTTCCCATATGTACTACTTCCAGTAACACCATATCATGCAAAAAGAAGCTTCCTGAATATCTATGTCAAAACATATTATATTGTATATATGGGATGCACAGAATTTAGATGATTTATACTTAAGTAAAACCATAGAAAGTAAGCTTTTTCTTACCACTTGTCTTTTTTTATAAATGAGATAAAAAATATCAAAAAACTACAAGTTTAAAAATAATTTCATTTACTTCATATAAATTGACACCTCCTATGACATGCCATTTCCTGAAAAATAATGGAAGTTCCTGAATCTGAATATCTCCATACATCATCCCCAAACTATCCAGGTCAACAAAGAGAACAAAGAAAACCACCCATAACCCTTGCCTGGAATGAGTGAGAGACAGAGAGAATACTACAGCTTAAAATCATGTGTGTAATGATATGAACATCTCATTTCATTCCACAGCCAGCTGCATCCATAATGCAGAAGCAACATTTAATGGAGATTCCTCAGGAAGAGGAAAGTCCTACTCTAAAGGAAAAATATTTCAAGCTAAGGCTAGGTTGATCACCTCAGTGGCCACAGGAAAACGGATAAGAAAGGGCGGGACTTCAGGAAGGAGGGAGGTGATTTAGAAGGGAAAAGCTTCCCTCAGAGCCTTGGCAGTGAAGGTAAAGAAGGATGTAAGCAGTCAAAATTAAGTTTTCTATATAAACAAACAAACAAACAACAGAAAACATTCACAAAATCAACCCTCTCTATCAATAAGGCACCAAAAACCAAAGAAGCTGCTTTCCAACGGAAGAGCAGCAACTTTAACTCATGAATTGGCCAAACTCCTCATCCTTGCCTATGTTAAAACAGCTGTTATTACTGATCTAAGAAAATATAAAATATTTTAAAATAAACACATAGTGGAAAGTGATACGTAAGTAAAACTACAACAAAGAGAAAACAGAAAGAAAGAAAAAAATTTCAACACCCAAGCCACAACAACGGAGAAATCCTGTAACATATCACGTAAATTTAATGCCATCAAACTAGCCTTTGTAGATCTGAATCAGAATTCAAAAATTTCTTGAAAAGGAAAAGTCATCAATATATGAAAAAAAAAAACTTTAAAGTGTGAAATTAAAGAGTCTTTTTTCTAAATGGAAGTCCCTTGCGGTCACATTTATTAGTCAATGATTCTGTAAAATCTTTATTTTTTTGTTGTTGTAGACAATAAAAAATAACCATAACACAGCCTGTAGGGATAACTAAAATATGTCATTTTTTTACGTTTCAGGTGAATTATAATTTGCTATATCTGTGTTTGACTAATTTCTGATATTTAGGTTTATATTCAGATTCAGGGAACAGAGATCAGTCACCTGTGTGCCATATACTTCTCTATACTACATCAATACGTCATTATATATATTGTGTGCCATATACTCCTCTATACTACACGTTAACTCATTTAATGCTAATGAATTCCTTGTGGTGGGTGTTTTAATTTCTATTTTATAGATAAAAAATTTGAGAAACAGTAACTTAAAGATATATGTTTAAGGTCTCAGAGTTTAATGTCCAGCTTTAAATCCAGTTCTATGTCCAGTGGTCTTTCCATGTTGTTCTGAGAAACTCAAACAGCCAACTGCACTCTATAAACTGTATATTTCATAAGTATTCATGTGTAAATACTTGTTAAATTTTTAACCGAATTTTTTTTTTTTTTTTTAGGTTTATTTTGAGATAGAGAGAGAGAATGTTAGCAGGGGAGGGGCAGAGAGAGAAGGATAAAGAGAATCCCAAGCAGACTCCATGCTGTCAGCGGAAAGCTTAATGCAGGGCTCGAACTCACAAATTGTGAGATTTATGACCTGAGCTGAAATCAAGAGTCATTGGCTTAACTGTCTGAGCCACCAGGTGCCCCAACTTTTTCCTATATTAAATGCTATAAAATGTCATAAACACCAAAAAATGTTGGATAGAAAAAGGAGGTTATTGTGACCACCTCTGAAATTGAACTCTATCTAGGCAGAGTAGAGGTGTCACAGATGGAAATAAAAATGTAGTGGGGCTCCAGCTGCAGCTTAGGAAGAATGACATTGTAAGAAAATATCAATCCTGTCCTAATAATAAGAACAGGACAGAAAACCTATAAATTGTAATTCGCTTGTTTCTTTCTTAACATCCATTACTGAGCTGAGGGGATGAACAGGGAAGGACAGACATATACACACACGCACGTGAACACACACACACACACACACACACACACACACACACACACAGCAGTAAATGGCAAACCTCTCCTAAGAGAGATGAGATCTATGGCTGATTTTATTCTCAGCAGAACATAGCAAAAGAAGGATCCACAGTGGCTAAGAGAAAATAAGATAAATTGATAAAATTTAACACATGTTTAAAGCTATCTTATGGGCTGGCACAGTGGTTTAGAGACCTTAGGAGCCCCAAACACGAAAAGTGCCAGCTCTCTGCTTGAAGCTTCACAGAGTGCTCATGAGAAAGAGCGAGGGCAGGGCAGAAAAGCTGTGAGAGATACCATCTGAACCACAGACACAGCAAGCCTGGTGAAGGTTAAGGAAAGGATAACTGAGAACTCAAACATCTGAGCCTTACATGGACTATGAACTTGCCGTCACCTGGAGCTGGAGAGAGGCAGTGAGAAAGAACTCTTTCCCTTAAGTGCTGGAACATTGAGCCTCTTAAAGTCTGAAGGCAGGGCAAAAGAACGGAAGTCTATAGGTATATATTGGGCCATATTCTGAGTACAAGGAAGCAGTCAGCAGTGACTGAGTAGAAACAGGAGATGGGAAAGAAGTGCAGGTGTATGGAGTATGTTGAAGGCTGAGAGTAGGGCAGAGAAATGAGACCGATATTCCAGGCAAATAGCATTTACAATAGTATACGTAACATACTTAGGAATAAATGTATATAAAACTAGAAAACGTTGTTGAAAAAATTAAAGATGATCTATTAAATGCATAGATGTATCATGTCTATCAAACAGATGACGTGGTATTTATTGCAGAGATACCAATGTTCCTCAAATTAATCTATACTTCAATTTCATTACATCAAAATTCCTATAGGTACATTTTATAGCAATTCATGAGTACTATGTAAAAATACAAAACTGCAAATGATATAGGATATATACAAAAAATGTTGGAAAAGAAAAATAAACATAGATGGTTTGTATTATCAGATTACAGTAATTAAGTCTGCATCGTATTGACTAAAGGACAGATAAACAGTTGAATGGAAAAACATAAAACAAAACAAGATTCCAAAAGTAGATCCATCTATATAGAATGAATAAAAAATAATAACACGATTTAATGAGTAAAGGAAAGTCATTCTTAAAAATGGTGCTACAGTAATTTGATATATGCATATATATATAACTTGATAAATTATGTATATGTATGCATATATACACATTAACCTCTATTACACTAAAGATGTAAATCTGAAAATTAAAATTATAAACATGTAGAATAAAACTGCAGAAAGGACTTGGGAATCTAGAGTCAAACATTTTTTTTGGAGGGGTAGTGTGGGTAAGAGCAGAAAGCACTAAGAATAAAACTTAAAAATGATAGATTGGGACTTTACTATCATTAATACCTTGTATACATCCAAAGGGACCATCTAGTAAATCAACAGAGAAGATTCAGGTTAAAAAAAAAACATATATATATACATAATTTAAGAACTTGTAACCAGAATATATTAACAACTCTGGCAATTCACTTCCAGGTTTTTTCATCATGCCAATTGGAAATTCTGTACCCATTAAATAGTAGCTTCTCATTTCCCATCCTCCGGTTCTGAATAACCTCAGTTCTACTTTCTTTCTCTAAGAATTTTCCTATTCTGGATGCTTCATATACGTGAAATTGTACAGTATTTATCCTTTGGGTCTGACTCTTTTCCCCTCTTACCCAGTAGTTAATCTTTTCCAAGAAAAGACTAGGGACTAAAAGACTCTACTTTGTAAGAATAAAGAATTATCTGCAGCATCAATGTCCTAGAAGCAAAAGGAACCTAAATCAAGCAAACTCAACTCTCCATGAGATATTTACTTATCAAGACCTAAGTAATTTGAATAAAAATTCAAGGTGCCATACATTATTAAAATACGATGAAATACACAGAGTGTTTTGAACTCTATTCAGTAAGCTTCTTTTGGTATAAATATATTATTTTGAAACTACTGTCTGGCATTCTAGTTAGAAAAGATAGGTAATTACATATTTTAATTAATTATATACTTTATTAGCAGTTAGTATTTTCAAAACAAGAAAAAACAGTACAATCATATAATAAAGTACTTAGCTGTAAAAAATATAGTTACTATATTAGAAAGATCAATATAACTTTACAAAAACAGAAATAAAAATAAAAACCTAGTTTTTCTGGGTTTTCCCACTGAAATGGCAATTCCACAATGCCTTCAGTGCTCAGATTCTGATATCTATTTTTCTATAAATTTGTTACAAAGAAAATACAGCATTCTCTGAAGAATTTTTTTTTTTTTCATTTTGATTCTGAGGCAGGACACAGAGGAGAGCATGATACGCTCAATTGTGCCAGAAGCTAAGAACGTTTCCAAAGACTATTCATATATGGCAGAAAGACACAAAAGCCAGTCCAAAGGGAACCTCTACTGATACATAAAGTTGATATAATTTGAATATGAATACAGTAATAGCTTAGTTAATTAACACATATGAAGTCTGAAAATCCTTAAACCCATAATTATACACAATCCTTTGAAAGCTATATAATCTTAAGATTATAAAATAATGGCAAATGCTATGACATTTGAAGGTCTTTAAGTTGTCTTCCTTACGATTCATCAAATTTATCACTCTTCAGATTAAAAAAAGGAAAAAAAAACATATTTATATCCCTTTAGAGTCTCTCAACTCAGTGGCAGCTAAAAACTTCTTAATGGTAAACTGTAGAATTTATAAAAGGACTATAAACGCTTCTCCAGGAGAATAAAACCATGAAGATCTCTTTGCTAGTTAAAATTTCTAAACTTCTGAATATGTGACAGGAAATCTGTGTGTGTGTGTGTATGTGTGTGTGTGTGTGTGTGTGTGTGTGTGTGTAACACTGATTTTCTCATTTTATTCTTCACTTTGTGCATCTGAAAGCCTCACATACATATTATACATATCCCATCTATCCATAGAATTATACATTTGCCTTTTGAAAGGTTTTCATTCTCGTCTCCACAGACCTTTGTAGAAAGTGGATGCCTTGAGAGTTGAGAAAGAGCTTCTGACAGACAGCAGTAAACTGACATAAGAACATAAAAACTACCATGAGTCCTAAAGTTCCCATTACCCCTCATGGATGAGTAAAAATCCAGCTTGCACAGCAAGGTAAGTTAGTGGGATGCTGAAGAAGGAAACCTGATCAAAACAGAGAGCTATATGGTATGTAGAAATAAACACAGTCCATCAAAATGAGAACAAATGGAGGCTAATTATTCAGAACTTACTATAGCAAGGGAATCAGTCTCCATCTCTTGTGTTTGGCAGGAATTCAGATTTTATGTATATATGTAGATATGTATGTACATATGTACGTATTTATAATCTCTATGCCCAACTTGGGGCTCAAATGTCAAGAGCTGCATGCTCTACTGACTGAGCCAGCCATGGCCCCCTGGCAGGAATTCAAATGTTTTGCAGGATATAGGAAATTTTATAGCACAATAAACTAGGGGTGTGGGGCTTCAGGTATGTTCTGATTGGAGGTTGTTGACAAGTGGAGACTGGGGGTGGGCTAATGGCAAGTGGGATAGCTTTTACAACTGATTTGGGGAACATATTCTGAGATCTCTGGTTGCTCCTAAATTGGAAGTAGAGGTAAAAATAGGGAAGTCTGCAATCACTGACCAACCCACGGTGATTACCATAGACATTGTGGTTTGGCTTCCTGGGGTTCCTATATAATTCTAAGTTCTAGTAGTGTTTATGGTCTAGCCATGTCCACATGTATAACCAGAGTCTCTGTTGTGAATTATTGAAAATAAAAATAAGTTTGTATAGAAATGAAGGCCCTTGAGAATCAAGGGAAGTTCAGGTAAAATCCTTATTTTCAAACTGATCACAATGTTATCACACAAAGGAACTTTGGCTTTAGAAGAGCAAAACAACTGGATGATGCTTTGGATTGTAAGAAAAGGATAAGACTAATAAAAGTTTATAATTTAAGTAATTCAAGCAAAGTTATCTGATGATATTTGTTTAACCTACAGGTATAAGGTTCTATATCTCAATGTTCTGACTATACTGTCTAATATAGACTCAAAAATGAATATCTGCTGTCTATTTCTTTACTCTGTTGATCAGCAATTTGTCATCTGAAACTACCAGACTATTCTTCCAATTCTCTCTTCTGAAAGGTTATCATCCCTGAATGAATTAAGTTGATCAGACTTACGTCAGCATTTATTTTACCTTTGGATGATTTCAAAGCAGTCTTCTTGCTTTGTCTGTAGTTATCAGCATTTGAAAATTTCTATTTCTATGTCTCCACAAGAGATGAACAGAAAATCCAAAAGCTTAAATGAAATGTTTAATAAGGCCTACAATTTACTAATTTTTTTAATTTTTATTTTTTTATTAATATATGAAATTGTCAAATTGGTTTCCATACAACACCCAGTGCTCATCCCAAAAGGTGCCCTCCTCAATACCCATCACCTACCCTCCCCTCCCTCCCACCCCCCATCAACCCTCAGTTTGTTCTCAGTTTTTTTTTTTTTAATTTTTTTTAACGTTTATTTATTTTTGAGACAGAGAGAGACAGAGCATGAACAGGGGAGGAGCAGAGAGAGAGGGAGACACAGAATCTGAAACAGGCTCCAGGCTCCGAGCTGTCAGCACAGAGCCCGACACGGGGCTCGAACTCACGGACCGTGAGATCATGACCTGAGCTGAAGTCGGACGATTAACCAACCAAGCCACCCAGGCGCCCCTGTTCTCAGTTTTTAACAGTCTCTTATGCTTTGGCTCTCTCCCACTCTAACCTCTTTTTTTTTTTTTTTTTCTTCTCCTCCCCCATGGGATTCTGTTAGGTTTCTCAGGATCCACATAAGAGTGAAACCATATGGTATCTGTCTTTCTCTGTATGGCTTATTTCACTTAGCATCACACTCTCCAGTTCCATCCACATTGCTACAAAAGGAATAAGGCCTACAATTTAAAGTACTGGAGAAAATCTTATCTTTGGACTATCTGAAAATTTCGCTTTTCTTAGAAAGCTATGTTTCTCACCAATACAGATAATGATTTCTCTCCTATACTCAAAATACATTTTTCAAAAAAAAACCCAAATATAAACAATACATGATATGTAATACATAATATCAACTTATATTTTTTTCTGGCACATTGGAAATGATCATGTTAAAATTCTTAAAAATTGTCATTGCCCTGATTTGTTCTTTAAAAAATATAAACACCTAACGAAAATGCCTTTAGAGAACTCACAGGGTGTAGTTTCAAATTACAGGCATACTAGGAGTATTGCAGATTCAATTCCAGACCACCACAATAAAGCAAATATTGTAATAAAGAAAGTCAAATGAATTTTTTGGTTTCTCAGTGCATATACAAATTCTACTGTAGCCCATTAAGTGTGTAAGTAGCATTATGCCTAACAAAGCGTAAATAACTTAATTAAAAAATAAAAATGCTGGGGCACCTGGGTGGCTCAGTTGGTTGAGCCGCTGACTTCAGCTCAGGTCATGATCTCACAGCTTGTGAATTCGAGCCCCGCGTCAGACTCTGTGCTGACAGCTAGGAGCCTGGAGCCTGCTTCAGATTCTGTGCCTCCCTCTCTCTCTGCGCCAACCCACTCACATTCTGTCTCTGTCTCTCTCAAAAATAAATAAACACTGGGGCGCCTGGGTGGCGCAGTCGGTTAAGCGTCCGACTTCAGCCAGGTCACGATCTCGCGGTCCGTGAGTTCGAGCCCCGCGTCAGGCTCTGGGCTGATGGCTCGGAGCCTGGAGCCTGTTTCCGATTCTGTGTCTCCCTCTCTCTCTGCCCCTCCCCTGTTCATGCTCTGTCTCTCTCTGTCCCAAAAATAAATAAAAAACGTTGAAAAATAAATAAATAAATAAATAAACATTAAAAAATTAAAAAAATAAATAAAAATGCTGATCATCATCTAAGCTATCAGTGAGTTGCAGTCTTTTTGCTGGTGGGGGTCTTGCCTAGATGTTGATGTCTGCTGACTGATGAAGGTGGTGAGTGCCGAAGCCTGGGATGACTGCAGCAATTTCTTAAAGTAAGACAACAGTGAACTCTGCCACATGAACAGACTCTTCCTTTTAAGAACGACTTCTCTGTAGCATGCCATGCTGTTTGAAAGCATTTTATCCACTGTAGAACTTCTTGGGGCGCCTGGGTGGCTCAGCTGGTTAAGCATCGACTTTGGCTCAGGTCACGATCATGTGATTCCTGAGTTTAAGCCCTGCCTTGGGCTCTGTGCTGACAGCTCAGATTCTGTGTCTCCCTATCTGTCTCTGCCCCTCCCATGTTCATGCTCTGTCTCTCTCTCTAAAAAATAAAAAGATCATTAAATTAAAAAAAAAATAACTTCTCTAAAAAATGGAGTAAATCTCTTTCTACCCTGCTGCTGCTTCATCAACTAAGTTTATGTAATATTCTAAATCTCTTGCTGTCACTTCAACAATCTTCACAGCATCTTCACCAGAAGTAGATTCTATCTCAAGAAACCACTTTCTTTGCTCATCTGTAACAAGCATCTCTTCCTCCAAGTTTTATCACGAGATTGCAGTAATTCTTGCGGGGGCTAATAACTCTTATTGACAATTCTCACCACCCAGCATCTTTGTATGCTCCCCCAGTGTGTGGGTGCCTAGAATTCATTTTTGATCAACACAAGATCATAAACTTATACGCAAAATGATTTATTCTAAACCTGTTTTGAACGGGAGGCCTGAACTCCTAAAATATTTCCTAATTTGACATGCTTTGCTTGTGGATATAGGAAGAATATAGCTATCAATGCCTTGAGCTATGAGAGGTTAAAGATAGAATGACATGACATTTTTTAAAGGCTGAAAAGAAACCAGTAAACAAAATTATCTTGTTTTTTTGTTTGTTTGAAGTAAGTGAGCAATAAAAATTTATTGCGTCAAACAGCCGACATTTGGGGATTATTTGTTGTAGCAGTTCATGATTTCAACTTTGATTAATACATTCTTGAATATTGTGTATGGAAGCCCTCTTCCCAAAAATGTATAACCTTTTTCCATTGTGTGTGTGTGTGTGTGTGTGTGTGTGTGTGTGTGAGTGAATGAGTAAATGTTTACTGTGTGCCCTGTGACTTTTGAGTCAAATGGAGAAAATCTGACAAACTACCAAATTCCATCAACAATTCAAAATGCACCCAGAGGGGCGCCTGGGTGGCGCAGTCGGTTAAGCGTCCGACTTCAGCCAGGTCACGATCTCGCGGTCCGTGAGTTCGAGCCCCGCGTCAGGCTCTGGGCTGATGGCTCGGAGCCTGGAGCCTGTTTCCGATTCTGTGTCTCCCTCTCTCTCTGCCCCTCCCCCGTTCATGCTCTGTCTCTCTCTGTCCCAAAAATAAATAAAAAACATTGAAAAAAAAAATTAAAAAAAAAAAAAATGCACCCAGAAGTTCCTCTCCTACCTCCTTCATTTTTGGCATGGTTGGGGGATTGACTCAATTTTCAAGACAGCACAGAATAATGGCTGAGTCTGAAAATATAGCCTGCCTATAGTTGAATACTGGTTGAGCCAGTATGTAAGCCAGTGTTGTTTTAACTGAAGGCCCTTCCTCTTTCCACATTGCTTCTCCTTTTTAATATAACATTCCAGTCAGTAGAAATGAAAGAATGCTCAACTGTAAAGTGTATATTTTTCAGCAGAGGCACAATGAGACAGACCAATTATAAATAGCAATGTCTTCTGAAAGAACTAAACTTTTTTATGTTCCTCAGGTTCAGTGAGTATTACAAATGAAATCAGTTGAAATATGATGATACATAGCTGTAGGACTGCTATAAACACTTTAGGCTTTACAATTTACTGTTAAAATTCATCTAATTTTCATCTCAAAGCTGTTGCAAATGCATAGTTGAATGAATCAGTCAGTTGTTGATTCTCACTGTGGAATTCAACAGTACATTCGCAATTATATCAATGCAAATTTCCTGAAAAATGATTTTTTTCCTAAAGAAAGTACAGAGGATTCTTGTGGTTTCTTAATATTCACATAAACATGTGCACATTTATACACCTTGATATCTCCATTGAAAATTTTAATCAAACTCTATTTTATACTTTAAAAAAACTGTCATTTTATATTAATGAAAAAATGATGAATTGACAATCATTTAACTGTTTAGTTATAAATTATCTGACAGGAAGTATCTGAAGTAGTAAAAGATCAATATTTATTTTTCTGGTATATTTTATACTTTTTGTGTTATCCAAAGATTGCTAATGTCAGCAAATAAGTTAAGAAAGATCAGGCCTTTAAATTACATATTTGGGGCCAAAGTATCTAATAGTGCTAACCAAAATAAATTTTTTAAATAGAGTAAGTAAACAATAAACCACAATGAATTCTTCCTATTTGTCATTCAGAGTTCAATGCTCACCCCATATTTTGAGCAGGTGGGTGAGAGTAGAAACAAGATTCAAAACAAAAGGTTGTTAATTTTGAACTACTGGCTTGTCCATTCAGGACTGTGGGCACAGTGCTCAATATAATTTTAGGGAGAAAAGACTTAATTTTAATTTCTTTTAAAGTAAGGAAAAAAAGGTAATAGTGTAATGCTATGAAAATATAATAATAGGGGCGCCTGGGTGGCGCAGTCGGTTAAGCGTCCGACTTCAGCCAGGTCACGATCTCGCGGTCCGTGAGTTCGAGCCCCGCGTCGGGCTCTGGGCTGATGGCTCGGAGCCTGGAGCCTGTTTCCGATTCTGTGTCTCCCTCTCTCTCTGCCCCTCCCCCGTTCATGCTCTGTCTCTCTCTGTCCCAAAAATAAATAAAAAACGTTGAAAAAAAAATTAAAAAAAAAAAAAAAAAAAAAAGAAAATATAATAATAATTTGATTCTGGAATGTATTCATCTTCATACCGAAACAACTGTAAAATGTAATTTTCAGTATTTTTTATAGAGAAAGGCATCCCTGTGGGAAAAAGGCCTAAGTTTGTTGGTTATAAATTTTGAACAATTATTTGAATAAAGAAATAATTAATTAAAGTTAAATGAATTTGAGCTGTCTACATATAAAGTACTGGATTGCCAATACGGGGCTGTCAAAATTTAAGTATCTCAAGATTTAATTTATATTAGTCAGCTTTATGTAAATTAGTCTTTATTTTTATTTTTTTATGTTCAAAGTTTATTTTTGAGAGAGAGAGAGAGAGAAAGAGAAAGCAAGTGGGGGAGGGGAGAGAGAAAGAGGAAAAGAGAGAATCCTAAGCAAGCTCCACACTATCAATGTGGAGTCCAATGTGGGGCTTGAACTCACAAACTGCAAGATCATTACCTGAGCCAAAGTTGGATGCTTAGCCAACTGAGCCACCCAGGTACCCCTAAGTTAGTCTTTATAATTATATTAAAGAAACCTGAGTTCACTTAAAATGGTATTAAAGTGTTCAGAAAATGATAGCTCTGAAATTAAATTCTTAGGCAGCATATTTTAGGAGTAGAAAAGGCAAAAACAAACAAACTAAAATACTGCTAAACAAAACATCGTTTTCTAATTTATGCCCCATAAACACTGATGTTTGCGTAAGGGCATTTATTAGAACATAATGTTGAAATGTTGCAGTGTATCTCAAGGAAATTTTTTTAGTGCAATATCAACAAATAAATATTAAATTGCAAGCATGGATTAATGACAAGGAATGATCATAAATAAAAGTATGGTAGTAGTAGGCAAGAAATAACTTAGGCAGATTTAAACAGCTATCCTCAAAAGAACGTTTTTTAGTACAGCCTAGAGAAAAGCTCGGAGAACCAGACATTCATTCAACTATTATTTATTAAATAGTATATATTGGTTAGCCATACCTCCAACTAAAGAATGAAAGCACTGCTCTAATAAGAGACACTTCATTTTTCTTGGAAGAGCTAGCTTCAGTATAACCAGACCTTTTCAGTTGACTTACAAAAAGTATTATCAAATTGTCAAATCTTAAAGTATCAGTTCTATAAATCCTAATATTTTTAATTCATAAATTTTAAGATGATTATAAGATGATAAGAAAACTTACACCATTAGGTAAATAACATCTTTCTTTCAACATTATAAACTCATTATCAATTTTACCATCTAAAATACATTATGTCTATTAGTATAAAAATATGATATGTGTTTAATAAATGAGAGTATTTACTTTTAGCTTTGGGAAATATATGCCATTGTAAGCTCATTTAAGTTCAAAGAAATGTAATTTTGATGAATGATGGTGCTTTTCTGATAATTCAATTATTTTGTATGCTTGGCTCTTTTATTTTCACGAACAAATTTGAATATTTGAAAGGGAAACAGGGACAAGATGTTAGTATAATTAATTAAATGCAGTTCAAATAAGTTACCTGAAGCTTACTCCTATGTGTACCTCAGTGCAGAGAGCCTACATAAGTTTTTGCTATTGTCATGACTGTATTTCAAAATAATTTTGGATAGTGTGTGGAGAATGGTTTCAACCAAATAAAGACTGGAGTCTTGGAGAGTGTATTGACTATATTGGTAGTAGTAATGAAGAATAAAATAAACTTGATATTTTGGAAGTATATTTAAAAAAAAATATTGACTGGGTTGATTATATCTGGGTGCAAAGATAAAAGCCATAGTCAAAATGGACCAGGAAATTTTTTTACTTAAGAATTGATGGTGTTACTAACTAGTACAGTGATTATAAGAAGTAGATACATTCTGGGTGGGAGGGTAAGACATGATGAGTTCTGGGTTCATATCTTAAGTTTGATATGTAGGCAGTAAGTAGTTGGCTATACCAGTCTAGAACAATTCAAGGAAAGAAATATTGATGGGAAAAAATGCAAAGTTCTTGCAACAATGGATGTGAATGGAATCACATATATGGATATGATAATCAGGGGAAACATCAACATCTGGACAAAGGAAAAAGAACCAATGAATGAGATTATAAATATGCTATTGGGAAATTGGATTCAATACCAACTTCCCCACAAACATTTTCAGAAGGATGAAATTGTCAAAAATTATAAAAATGAAAGTTATGCATAGGATAACTGAAGAAAAGATACAGGATCAGACTCACAGTTGAAAAGAAGAATAGAAGAGATCAAAATATGTTTAAATGATGATAGTAAAGAGCCATTAGAGAAGGAAAATTGATCAATTACTTTACTTGAGGTAAATATGGGTCCATGATTACAAGAAGAGGTATCACCTTAGAAAACTTTGTTCTGTGTTATCCTTTGTGACAATGGGAAAAGACAAGGAAGATTGTATAGATGAAGGCAGAGAGATAAAATATTGAGGGACTTTCACCTCCTGAAAAGTACAATGATAATAAAAACATTAAACATTTATGTAAGACTTACTGTGTACAGTTCTGAGTATTATATATATTTTTTTTCTATAGGCAATAAATGAGATTTTCTCTTCAGAATTGGCTTGTTTATATGTAGGAGTGTCATAGGGATAGAAGTAGAATATGGGGTAGAAACTAGAAAAGACAAGAGACAATCTGAAATAGTCACTGTGGAAAATTACTAGATAGTTTTGAGTGCTCAGTAAGACTGGGCAGCAGGAACCTGTTAAGATCACAGAGCTGAGTGGTTAGAATATTTTCTTCAGATTTGCTCAGGAGCTCCTTTATAAAAGGAGAGAAGGTAGAATATGAGAACTATCTCATGTTAGAGTGCTCCAGTTACATGTGACAGATGTATTAGGGCACATGAGGAAGTGGAGTCAGAAGTGGACTCACAGAATGGAAAACAAAACAAAACAAAACAAAACAAAACAAAACAAAACAAAACAAAAAAACAGGTGTCAATGAAGTCAAAGAAAAGGTGAATTGGGAAAGGTAGAGGAAACCTGGGACAACATGAGGTTGCAGTCATAGACTGAAGTATGGTCACTTAAGATTTCAATTTTGGAGGAGCCTATGATCATAGCAGCAAAGATATGGCTACAGGAGTGGATGTTAAAGGAGAGTTGAGAGGTAGTCACTGGAGCTAAATAGAGGCCAGGAAAACAAAATAAGTCATGCTCCAAGATTTGAAATCACCTGAGATTCTGGAAGACCTTGGAGCCAAGAGGAAGACTACTAGTCAGATGATCTGAAGTGGTTTATAAAGTATGAGATCAGGTATGGTAGAAGCCTGAGAATGAGAAAGAATGAAGAAATTAAGTGAGAACACAATTTGATAACAAATCTACTAATTTTTAAGTTCAGGAAATTTTTTTTTTTAAAAAGCTTGTTTCGCACAGAGAAAAATAATTCATTTGTTAATTCATTTTACTTCTCATTGTCCAAATTATCCAATGCAAAGTACTTCCCTTGCCATCTTCTAGCAAAAGCAGCCCCACATAGATTGATGTAATAATGACAGCAAAGGATTTACTCTCCCATGTATCACTCTGAAGGATATTAATTGATTTCCCAATAACCCTATGAAGCAGATACTACTATCATTCCTGATTTGCAAATTTAAATAATGGAGACCCAGAGAAGTTAAGTAAACTTGCCCACAATTACACGATGAAAAGGAATAGATCCTTCATTTGATTAAGCATTTAATATCACCAGTAGATCCTAATTAGGTGAGCCTAGTAAGGGGAGAGTGTTTCTCAGACTTCTGCTTCTCTAATTAGTAGATTTAGTCTTGCTATCTGGGCTGATCACCAGAAACTAACCTCTTCCCTGTAATGAGATTCCACTCACTAAGATTTGGTATCAGTTTCCTAGCATACCACTTCTACTTTTTGGCATAATGAACCTATGCCCCTAAAGGCAGTGCATTTTGTCTCCCTATTTCATTCCAGTTTTCTATCTCCACAGTATATTTATTATTCCAAATCTACCTGAAATTGTGAGTGTGGCCATGCCTTGGGAAGGATGATTTGAAGGAACCATGACAATTTCCATTGCCTGAAATCTCCATCTTCTTAGAGCAAAGAATTAGAACACTTGATACTAAGACATTCTACACAACAAATGAGTGTCATATCCTTCCTGGTATATAGGACATCAGAGACCGAGACGAATTTTTAACTAATCTTAGTTTCAGGTATATTAATTAAACAGCTCATGTTGAGCAAGTGTTCCTTTTTCACAAGTTTTATAAAGATTTTTTTTTTAAACTTTCTCACCTTTACATTAAAGTTAGCATTCACAGTAATAAAAGACCTCAAAATCATCCCATTTGTCCCCTGCAAACTACAAAGCAAAAATGAAGGCAAGTTGCATTAAGAGTGACAGTCCTGCTATTTATATAAGTAATAGAATATATTTTAACATAAGAAAGAATTGTATCAAAGGGAGCAGTGAATGGCAGATTTCAAAAAGGAATTAAAGGCGGAATAGATGTCTTTTCCCTCTCTTCTGTGAGGCACAAGCCTTCCTTCTCATATTAAATGTTAAAGGTTATATAAATAATGAAATAGAAAGCAAAATCAAGATATCATCATTTAGGTGTTTCTCAACAGACATCAATGAACTGGCTTATTTTAACTTTGAGCTATTTTACAATAAAAACCTACCTCTTGTCTCAAAAATACATAAACATTAAAAAAAAACCCACCTCACCCATGGAAAATTAAAGAAGTCATTATAGTTTTATGCCTTGTGAACTTGTAGTGATGGAAACAAGTAAGTCAACTTTAGAATGAAAACAAATGATCTGGATAACCTAGATTAGAAAGATAAAAATGTCTAGGTCAAATAAGGCATCTACTTAACACATCTATTTACTAATTTTCTCAAAGATAAGTAGGAACGTGTTCATCAAACTATAATTTTTAGCAGATTAGTATATTTAGCCCTTAGTCAACAGCTTACAGGAATTAACTGACTTGATATTTTTCTCATCCCCTTATCTGCCTGAGAATATAGAGTACTATAAATCCTCTCTGACACATTCAGCTAATTTGTAGGAAGATAAAGAACCACAAATCAGATATTGCTTGCCCCAGATAGCCAACCAGGTCACAAAGGGCATATTCTTTTGGCTGGAAAATATTTTGCATTTATGAACATAACTTTATACTAACATTTACTATGACAAATATTCCAAGATGCACTATTATTTGGAGGATAAGTATAAGCCTCTTTACTATCTATATTGGGGGAGAGTTGGGTGGTTTATAAGGAGGAAATTAATGTCACCCGACCATTCCAGTAGATCAGTGAAATATTTTTTTTCTGCAGTAAAAAGGTTAGGTAAAAAGCTTAGGATGATAAAATGTCCTAAACATCAATAATAACATGTTTTTCAAATATATATAGTCATGAGGATTAAGTAAGTCTATGATTTTGCATCTTTTAATTCTAAATAACTGTAAAGACAAAAAAAAAAAAGATACAATAATGACCCCTTATACTGTGTCCAGCCAACAGAGTCAAAGTGTTATTGTTCAAAAATAGCAATTCAAATGTGCGGCATTTTTAAGGAATTAATGACAAATGGGGCAGGGGGGAAAACTGCTTAAGATAGGGTTGAGGACAGTTAACTTCAGATGGTCATTAATCCCTAGTAAATGTTTTGTGCTTGTTATTGCCTCTAAATATTGAAATGGGAAATAATGCAGTGATATGAGTTCTTTTATTGCAAAATTGATAGTTATAACAGCAATTACTAAATTCCTGTAGAGGTTTGCCCATGTTAACTTACTTAAATGAGTTAATTACCTAACCTTTCTCATGGTACTCATAAAATATATACAAATCATGAAAAATCAACAACCACCTAAAGTCCTGCCTGGCTATTTACAGAATATAAATAATAATAGAGATGAAGTAAGTAGCAGGTGTACTCAACATTTCATAAATTGGGATTATATCTGAACTTGGCAACTCTCAGTTGTGCAACATTGGGCAAATTACCGCTTGAATTTAGTGTCCTCAACCATGTAATATGGTAAACACTAAAGATAATATAGGAATGCTGCACAGACTAACTAGACCACAAATACAAAGTTCTTAGGCATAGAACATTGTACACATTTAGGACTCGATAAATGTTATCTCAGACCCTTACTTTCCTAATCATTTGGAACTTAATTGGGTTCCTAAGCGCAATGAGTGAAACGACAGCAAATGTGCTCACTGTCCTCAAAGAGTCCTCAACATATATCAAAATGTACTCCAAGGAAAACAGTCCCTCCAAATGTTCTGGGGGTGGGGGTGGGGGAAGCATTCTTTAGCCAAAAAGTTTATGAACTAGACTACGTAGATAAGTAATATGCATTGATGGATAGATCGATCCCATGTGGTACATTCATAATGTATAGCAGCATATTAAAGAATCTGAGAAATCTTGTAATAAAAAAACAATTTAAGTTTTAGGGTTGTTTTTCTTTGACTGCTATGAAACGCTTATTAACATCCTTTGGAGAAGTTTCCAAGCAATGGATACTGACTGAGAAGTATAGTTGACCCATGAACAACATGGGTTTGAACTATGAGGGCCCACTTATATGAAGTTTCTGTTTGTTTTTTAAGAGTTGACAGCAAAAGCCACTAGACATTTATTTATATCTGCCCACCCTGGTCTTCACCAGAATGAATCAAAGACAACTGGCACAGAGGTCACACCCAGTGCCTTTTGAGTACTTGGGGAAGTCTGCTGGGGTTTTCAACAGCTCCTGGGGGCCCTAGACCACACAGGGCTACAGGTCACCCTGTGTGCCCATAAGGTGGTCAAGTCAAGCTTCCAGGGCTAGTGATCAGGAGGCTGGGCTGAAGCAGAGGAATGTGCCCAGAGGGCAGGAATGGTATTATGCAAGGAGCCTTGTTTCTCAGTGCTCCTGCTCCCCAAGTCCTTTGCACATCCAGCTTGGAGGCTGTACTGGGGAGACCTTAGTCCTTGAGCCCCTATGAGCCAGGCACAGACTCATCCTTGTGGGGGCACCCCAGTCCTGGAACCTCCCAAAGGCCTGTACACTCACATGTGGCAACAGCTGTCAATGGCAACAGTCTGGTGGTTTACCTCCAGGAAGAAGGGACAGTTGTATTACACCTTCAGGCTGACATTGTCACCTGCAGGTGTACCCCACAGCTGCTGTTGCTGAGCCAACGTCACCAGGCTACAGAGCATTGTCATCCCAGAGCCCGGTTGCCAGTGCTCCTGTCCTAGTTTGGCTTGGCCCACCTATACAACCATTTTTTTTTTCAATAAATATACATATAGTATTACAAATGTATTTTCTCTTCCTTATAATTTTAACAACATTTTTTCTCTAGCTTACTTTATTGTAAGAATGTAGTATATAACACATATAACAATCAAAATATGTGTTAATCTATGTTATCAGTATGATTTCCAGTTAACAGTAGGCTATTAACAGGTTTTGGGGGACTCAAAAGTTATAAGTAGATTTTCCAATGATGGGGGTTGGCACTCCAAACCTCTGCATTGTTCGAGGATCAGGCTTACAACTTACTAAAGAGTTTCCTGGTTGCATATATTCCATTAATTAAAAAAATATTGAATTGTACAAGATGTAAAACCTGCTTGTATACATTATCACACTTTATTAAAACTAATATATGAAGGGATAATTCAGGATTAAATTGTAACAGAAACAATTGTTTCTGTTTGCTGTATGGTCCAGCAAATATTTGTTTGCCAAATATTGACCCCTTCCACTCTTGCTGTGAATTGCCTTCCTTCCCTTTGAAGCCCCCAACCCCTCCCCACTTCTCTTTAGTACAGAATGACATATATACTACATTTTGCCTGACTGTCTTTGGAATCTCTCATGTTTATGTGGTTTTCCCATACATATGTAATTAAATTTGATTTTCTCTTGTAATCTGTTTCATGTCAATGCAATTCTTAAACCAGAAGAATCATGAATAATAAAGGAAAATTTTCCTCCCCAACAGTTGATACAGTTGGCAAGATAAATTTTCCTGGCTGGACACTTGTTCACTTTGAGGCTACTGCAGCTGAGAGATATTGGTGAAAGCTGGCAGAAAGTAAGATTTCTTACCATGTCAGCCTCCCAATCTCTGTCTGTGGGGCCCAATGAAAATGAAAGCACAGATAGTCCTTTTTCTCTTTCTTTCTAAATCTAGATAACAGGAAAAAAAAATATCTGTGGAACTAGTTCCTTGGGCTTAGCAACTCTGGTAAATTTGGTAAAGTACTCTTTGTTTGACTCATTCATTTCCTTCCAGAGATGGTCACTGTTTTTCTTGTCTTTGTGTTGTCATAATATGGCAAACAAAACAAAACAAAACAACAAAAACAAACAAACAAAAAAACATGGGGCAGAACACAGGCATAAGCCCTCATGGGTCTGCTGTTTGAGCCAGCCTCATAGAGTGATGACCTCATAGTTCTCATCAGACTGGTTTCTGCTTAGACTAACTATTCTGTGGTTTAAAGTGCACATGAGGTAAAGGCTGTTACTAAGGGGCATCTTGGAAGCCAAAGCCACAAAATTGGTGGGCATGGGTCAAGCACCTAAGAGCTGTTAGAGCATTTCCACCTAACCCAAAGACTCCCACGTTAGGATAAGTTGGTCACAGAATGGGATATATCGACACTAGGTTACACACCAACACCAAGAGAACTTCCATGCAACAAGGTACATTGTAAAATACCACACAATTCCTAACCCCATGACCATTCTTCTGAGGTGTCATTTTGAGTCTACTGTTAATTATATGTGTATATAAAGAAAGGAGGATGAGGTTTCCCTTTCATCTTGTCCTATGTCTTGAGAACTTGGCTTTATCACCAGTGAGAATGTTTTCCCTATTCTCCACCATTCAGAGGGTGCAGGTACCAGCATGCATCTGGTGGACAGCTAAATAGGCTATGAATCCAATAAGCTGGTTGGTCAAAAGCATAGTTAACAACCTGGGCTTTTTACTGGCATCGTTTGTTCAACATTTCCAGCTCTCAGGGCAGGTTTTCATAAGGAATCCTGGGCCATAAGGGACCTTTGCTGTCTCAACCTTCATTGTCTTGTTAGTTCTGGAGAAGTTCCATTCCAGTAGCACTTGGCCAGTTTCATAGACTAGCAGGTCTGTGACTAGGGGCATCCATGCCTTTGATAACGAAGGTCCTTTGCTTACCTAGGCTAACTTTGGCAGTGAATTTCTGGACCTTATAAGGGCTTCATTATTTGCACTCTCCTTTGGGGATGCCTACTGAGTCCATGGTTAACTCATTAAATCTTAATGGTTTGACTTGCTAGTGAGAGTAATAAGATCCTACCTGTCAATGTCTAGAGGATGATCCTTTAAATAAGTTCTATTTGAAAAAAAATCAGAATGCTGTCATCCTGAAAAGTGTCAAATTGGTTTAACAGTTAGCCTTATGGACTCCCTTAATAGGACAGAAGAACATAAATTAGACTTAGAACAAAAATCAAAGTCCACTCAGACCCCTTTCTACTTGCCTTCAGATATTTGCAGATATAAAAAATCAGGACATTGGAAGTACAATTGTTCTGCACTTAAGAAGAAAAGAAAAAAAAATGAGAGCAACTTTCCTTATCTAGAGATTTACAAATCTTAAAAATTCAACTCTAGAGGCAATCTAAAGTCCATCCATTCCTTCTTACAAATCCTAAAATATCCCTTATTTATCTCAAAAGGTTTGTAAAGTAGTGGCCTTAGGAAATCAAAGTACTTCTTGAAAGAACTTGCATTCTTTCTCTGCCTCATGAAGATATAAATCTTACATGTCTTTGAAATATAAACATCCCAGGAGGTATCTAAAACAATGCCACACTCACCTAAGAGTAAAGGAATAAAAAGAAAAGAGGACTTACAAAACGCACTCTCTTGCCCAAACTTTAGATCATAGCCTCCTCCTTAAGATTACTTCCAGGGACAAATGCAAATCTTAAAACTCCTTTCCACAAATAGTAAAACAACTTTGGCCATCTGAGTAAATTTAATTTATTCAGCTATTTATAAATTAGTGAGTTTTACATTATTTTAAAACAGAAGCTCTAAGACCTCTGTTTGTCTATATGCACATGTACATTACAGATACTATATTTTTCTACCTCAGCATGGTATTGCTGAAGTCAATTTATAAAATAGCTCTATGTAAGTGGCTTAAGGAAAATTAAGCACTTATATTAATTTAGTCTTCATAAACATTCTCAAAAATAAAATAGAAACTTAGTTAAAATAAATTTCAGGTTCACATGATCTGGGAAAATAGTATCAAAGTTAATTTAAAACAGACATGTCTTACTTTTTATTCTACCTGGGTTTACTACTCAAATAGGTTCATGTTATCTCTGTTGCAAAATTTATTAGCAATAACAATAACAATAATAACAACAACTTAGAATGATGATTTATTTTGTCTAATAACTCCTGAAGTTTTTGTGAGCAATCTAAACATAATTGCTGGGAGCAAATGATGTAAACAGATGTGATTGTGATTAGAATTTTTAGGTAAACTTTTTAGCAAAATATATGTTTTATGATATGTATACTTTAAAATAATTTCCAAAATGTTTTTGGTAATATGAAACTTCAGAGTTTTGCTAAGTTAAATGATGGGAATTCCTTGAATAGCTTGGATCATTTCCAAATAAGGTAAAATAATGAAATACTAATTACTCAACAAAGATTTACCAACTTTTGGCTTTCTAATTTCAGAGAAACTGAGGATAAATTTGAGTCTGGTAGTAAACATGTTTTACGCTTTATTGAAAGACTGTATTATGAAGAAACACACTTCTGGAAACTATGAAATGTATCTAAAACTTTGCCAGTCTAAAGAATGCTGATGTATCACAGTTCACAATTGCTTACTTCTTAGTTTTTACTAAAAATTAATGTTTTTAAAAGTTGCAAATTTTGTTTGTTAACAGTGCAAAGATACCAGGAAACTTCTTCTCTTAAGCCAACTATGATTCACAATTGGGTACATTATACCTTTGCAAGCAGAACTGAAACAATTATCTTTTTTTCCCTACGTGTTAACTCCAGAATTCAGAAATTGTCAGTGAACATTCTTGTTTTTAAGGTAATATGTTTATTTGCATAAGTTCAATAAGAATCTGTTTTCCTTGTCAGAGGACCCAACTGGAAACAGTGGTCATATTACCAAGGCTTTGATTGGAATGTCATATTTAAAGAGACACGCATATACTCAGGTATGACCAGACGGCTTTAAAGAACTAAGGATGGCTTTATGGAGCCCAGAAAGGTGTTTGGATATAGTGGCCTGATACTTGCTTACAGGATTCCCAGCAGCTTTATCAGGTGAGTAAAGAAGGTCCTGGCAGATACAGGAACCTCAGAAGAGAGGAATTAACCCAGATCTATAAGTACTGAAGACAAAATCTGATAGCACATACTTAACTTGGCTTCTCAGCCTCGTGAGGTTCTTAAAAGTTGAATCTGTAGATTCCTTATAAAAAGTTCCAGCAAAGCAGACTTAAAAGAGCCTATGAGATTAATCAATATTCTTGCTACACTTATACAAACAATCAGGCCAAATTTACTGAAACTAGACTTATTTTACAAAGTAGTCTGAAGTTGGCTATCTTTGATAGAAATGAGGGTGATTGTAAAGAGAAAACAAAGGATGTTTCAATAGCATATTTTTGCAGATATTAGATTCTCATGTTGTGCATTGTAAACTGAACTAGATCCTGAATTCTAGTTTCCTCCAATGTCTGGATATAACTCTCCAAAGTAAATTTTTCATTTTTTTTCTACCCTTCTGACTTAGTCATGAGAACTAGAACTGCCTTTTTTCCTGAAGCCCTGAAAAGTGAATATGAACAACTTGATATAACCTCTAGAGAAATCACCACAAAAGCTTGAATATGGGTAATCTTTGTGCCAGTTGACGTGGGGACACTCAGAAAGTTTATCTGTCAACACCCAATGACATAATCAGAGACATTCAAACTACAAAAGATCCTTTGACCCTGACATCTAGAAATCTTCTTGACTGGCTACCTTCAGAACTCAGAAACCAGTCTATAATTTGCTCCATTCATTAATCACTGTTTTACTTTTATTTCCATGGAAATGACTCTTATTTAATATGTGGTTATGTGAACCATAAGCCTTACTTAGGTAATACACCACCACCTTCTCCTGAAATAAGTTTAACTGAACCTATCTACTGTCTGGACTAAGAGACTCGTTCAATAAGATGAAACAATCTACCAACTTTACTTTTGGACTGTGAAACTTCTGGGACTGTAGGGAAGCAAAATATGCTACCCCCAAAATGCGTCTCTTTGACATATGAATTATCTTAGGTTGAAGGTGGAGTGCTCAACTCTTTGGATATAAAGGATCCCATTTAAACAAATTTTATTCACGTGAGGCTTCCACTAGATCCTATCCAGCCTAAACCAGATCCAGTCCAGTTCTTAAACTGGACCCCGTCCAACTCCAGTCAAAACCACCAACAATTCCCAACATGGATTAGCAAACAGAGACTGTGGACTGGATACCAAACACTGGGGAATTCCCCACTGAGCCAAAGGCTAGGGAATCAGATTCTTGATGGAACCATCTACCAGCTCAAGCTGACCCACCAAGGCCTGGATTGGAAAGCCATTTAGACCAGAAGCGTAAACCAAATAGAGCAGAGCTCAAACCAAGAGGAACTTACCAACAGCCCTAGGAAATGGTGAGAAAGACCATGAACTCAGAAGTGTTCGCAGGGTCCCATGCCCATGTCTCTCATCATCCCCAAATGCTGAGTTCACTTTGATCCCATTGCTGCCACCAAATCTGTTAAAAGACAAAAACTCAGTTGAACAAATGTGAAGATTTAATTGGTTTTATTCAATTATTCACAAACTGGGCAGCATCCCTTCTGGTGAACAGACAGGTGCTCTAAGGAGTTGTACAAAATGGAAGGTTGTTATAGGTAGAGGGAAAGCGTGGCAAGGAAACTCTCAGCAGGAGAACAGAAAGGATTGTTTCAGGCAAGGTCATCATTTTTTTGGGAGAAGGGGATGGCAGGCATTATATGATGCAAATTGTGCCACCAGTACTACTCAGGAAACTCCAGACTGACTGTTTTAAAGGGCAACCTTCTGGGAGAGGTTGAAACTTCAATCAAGTCTTCATTTGCTGGTATGGAAGCAAATGACTCAATTTTGAGCCTGTTTTGCTTTTTGTTTTGTTTTGTTTTCCCAACAAGTTCAGTATGAGCTGTCTCTCTAACTACTCCACTCCTATCTCCCACTGTACTCTACCTTACGGCAAATTGCTAGCCATCCTCCTCTACCCCCAACCTGTCCCCACACATACACATGATACATGAATGAGACCGTATAATATTGTGATTTTGAATTCATATTCTGGAGTCAGTCTGTGTAGATTTAAATAAATCCAAACCCAATCAGTTAGCATCTTTAAGTTTCAGTATATTTCATTAAAAATACTAATTCCCCTAACTTCTAATTTGCTTAGAAAAGTAGATAAAATTATATATATATATATATATATATATAAAATATATATATACCATATATATTATATATACAATTTTATATATAATATATATGGTATATATATACATATTATATATATATGTGTGTGTGTGTGTGTGTACTTAACAAGTAAATGCTACATACAAACTATTATTATTATTAGCATTACTAGTACTTCTGTGATGGTGACATTCATGATGATAAGAAGGAGGAGGTAGAGTTCCTGCTTGTGGCATTGTCTCTGCCTACAATGCCTGTCCACCTTCATTCATTCTCTGTGACAATTTTTTTTTTTATGTCAACTTCATTTGGCCAAGGGATACCTAGATAGCTGGTAAAATGTTCTTTCTTTTTTAAAATGTTTATTGTATTTTTGAGAGAGAAAGTGAGACAGCAAGTGAGTGCAAGATGGTGAGGAGCAGGGAGAGAGAAAGAGAAAGAAGGAGGCACACAATTCAAAACAGGCTCCAGGCACTGAGCTGTCAGCACAGATCCTGATGTGTGGCTCGCACTCACGAATCCTGAGATCATGACCTGAGCCAAAGTCGGTGCTTAACCAACTAAGCCACGCAGGTGCCCCAAACTTTATTTCGGAGTGTGTCTTTGAGGGAAGAGATTAGTATTTGAATTGGTGAATTCAGTAAGCAGATGTCCTTTCCCAATGTAAGTAGCATAATCCAATCCTTTGAGGGCCTGAATAGAAGGTAGAGGAAGTGTGAATTCTGTTTCTCTGCTTGAGCTAAGATATCTATCTTCTCCTGCCTTTGGACATCGGTGCTCTTGGTTCTCTGGCTTTCAAACTCAAATACCCTGGTCAGACTCAGACTGAATTTCATCACCACCTTCCCTGGTTTTCTAGCTTGCACATGGCAGATCATGGCACTTCTGGCCTCCACCAAGCCAATTCCTATAATAACTCTCCTTGTACATATATACATACATATATGTATTTATAATCTATTGGTTCTATTTCTCTGGAGAATACTAATATACCTACCTAATTATATTTATCCCTTGGGATTACCTGCTCGGGTTGCCTGGCTTCCACACTATTTTATGAGTACCTCAATGATAGAGATTATATTAAATTTAGCTGAGTCTCACCATTATTTAGCCCACTGCCTTTCTCATTTGTGTTCGGTATCTCTGCTTTTGAATTGAGCTCCCTGAAGACAAATCATCAAAATCTGTACTTGCCAATGTTGCCAATACCATGAGTTTAGAAGGCAACTCAAAGACTGAGATAAACTGAACCTAATCTCTTCACCACTCCTCATTTCTTTCCCCTATGTTTTTCCATAAAATATCCCTAACATTTGGCTCTTAAACAAAACTGACTCGAGATTCCAGTCTCTCTGGCCTTTGCCTTCTGGTCTAGTTTTCTTGTCTTATGCATTCAGCGGTCTCTCTTACCACATTGTGTTGTGAACAGCCAGCATCATGATGACACATCACTGACTGCCTCCAACATGCCTCCTGACAGCCATCTTCACAAATAAAATTTAAATTGAAACTATTCCAAAAAACATCCATGACCTCAAGAAGATTTATCAGTTCTCCTGGTGTATATAGTAAATGAAGTTATTATCCTCTCTCCACACAAATTCTGTCTGACAGATGGTGTTTTGTTATTTTAGGAAAGAAATAGTCCACTGAGTCTTTAAGGGTTTCTTTTAATAGTCCCATTGAAACATTTCCATAAATCTTTTGTTTCTCTCGAAGAGAGCACATGTAATAAAGTTTTCCTTGGTATAACTACAGAGAAACTGGCATCTCTTAGGGTTATGAGATGAGATTAAGATCACTGTTATGAAGGACTTCTGTCAGCTATCAATACTTTACAAATATGTGGCCAAAAAAGGAAACTCACGTTTTCCAAGTAAGTGTCGTGAGGGATATTTCTTCACGTTATGTCCATATCTCCATAAAACTAGCCATTTAAAATTGTTCCGGGGCACCTGGGTGGCTCAGTCAGTTAAGAATATGACTTCAGCTCAAGTCATGATCTCAACTCTTCCTGAGTTCAAGCCCTGCGCTGGTCTCTGTGCTGACAGCTTAGAGCCTGGAGCCTCCTTCAGATTCTGTGCCTCCCTCTCTCTCTGCCCCGCCCCTCTCACAGTCTGTCCCTCTCAAAAATAAATAAACATTACAATTTTTTTTAAATGAAATTGTTTTTGTCATACATGCATCTCTGTTTTCCCAATGTGATGTGCTCCTCACATTTTTCAGATGCTAAATGATAAAACTGAGTTTTATAGTCATTTCTATCCTTAATTTCACAAGAAAGCAAACTGAGAGAGTCAGAGTTAACCTCACCTAGGAAACCAAAGGTCCATCTGAAAATATAAACCAAATAGATGATATTGTTTTATGAATGAATCCCAGGAGACAGCAATCATGTGTCATTATTGATACATATCACAAGAGCCAGGCTATACGGTCTAAAATTAGAGATGATTACCAATGAGGATTACTACTCAAGGTCATTATGGACTGACAGCGCTCATGGGAAGGGAATGAGAATTTATGGAAAGCCAAAGAATGTGCAGGCTGCAGACATTTATACTCTCAGAAAAAGATCTTTTGAGCATTTTTCCTTTGATTTGTTGAACATAAGATACCCAATTTTTCATTTTCAGAAGACCAAAAGAAAAATTACTCTACTAATTAAAACATAGATTGAAATTAGTGGTTTTAGGGGCGCCTGGGTGGCGCAGTCGGTTAAGCGTCCGACTTCAGCCAGGTCACGATCTCGCGGTCCGTGAGTTCGAGCCCCGCGTCAGGCTCTGGGCTGATGGCTCGGAGCCTGGAGCCTGTTTCCGATTCTGTGTCTCCCTCTCTCTCTGCCCCTCCCCCGTTCATGCTCTGTCTCTCTCTGTCCCAAAAATAAATAAAAAACGTTGAAAAAAAAATTAAAAAAAAAAAAAGAAATTAGTAGTTTTGCATTGAACATATATAAAATGTGTTAAATAATAAGCAAAATAAATGTAAAGATGTCTGTATTATGTTTTATGTATATAGCTTTATAGAAACTGTAAGTAAGGTAGACTGACTTGATATATTTTATACACATTTAGATTCTAAGTTAACATCAGTGGTCTTTTAAAATTGGGAGTGTAAGGTAGCTGAATCGTACAGTCAAAAGTGTGCTGCCTCAGAAACTTGGGAGTAGAAATTTGGGCTACAGTTTGGGAGCAGTCTCTCAAAATCTAACACTAAGTTTTTAAAAAGTGCACACACAGTTTTGATCCTATAAACTCCATTGCTAAAGGTTGGCTTCCATCTGGAACAAAAACTTCATACTTACAATACGATTGTGAAGTATGGCAAAAATAATTCAGTAACAACAGACTCACAGACTCAGTGGTTAGTGGTACACAAAAGTAATTATAATGTTTAGTCACTACAGCTTTTCTTTTCTTCTGAAAGGATTGTAAACCAGCTAGTCTCTCTGACATTTTCTACTGAACTGATTAAATTTTGGAGCTATACTGATGCCACATAAATGTTAACTTCCATACAGTATGTAGGGTCAGTGCCTTTCTGACCACATTATTTCAGTGATCTCCCTCTTCCTTGGTGACCAGAAGGAACAAGGAGAGTTCATAGGTTAATGTATTTGGTAAATTGTGGGATTCATGAATTTGGAAACTTGTGGAGCCAAATTTAATTGTCAGTAAAGTTGAGAGGAATATATGGCATCCAATGGGCAAACGCCAGGGGTTCTAGATACTCTGCAATACGCGGGACTCTTCTGCATAAGGATGATATGCTACATTCCACACAAATGTGATCGTCCCACCTCACACTCCGTAGAAAAAAGTTTATTTGTAAATATCAGAACCTAGAACCACACTGGCTCTGATGAATAAATAAACAAAAATATTTTTTAGGGATTTAATACATACTAAAATTTCCAGG
Organism: Panthera uncia; assembly: GCF_023721935.1. Lineage (NCBI taxonomy): Eukaryota > Metazoa > Chordata > Mammalia > Carnivora > Felidae > Panthera > Panthera uncia. The sequence goes on along the minus strand of NW_026057584.1, from coordinate 98,294,980 downwards.
ACTATAAGAGTCAATAATGTTAAGGTAAGATTGTTCATGATTTTTTTTTTTTATTGGAGAGAGAGAGAAAGAGAGAGAGAGCGCGAGAGAGCGCTTAAGTAGAGGAGAGGGACAGAGGGAGAGACAGAATCTGAAGCAGGCTCAATGCTAAGCACAGAGGCTGACGTGGGGCTTGATCCCACTACCCGGGGATCATGACCTGAGCTGTAAGCAAGAGTCAGATGCTCAACCAACTGAGTCAACCAACAGGTGTCCCTGTTTATGATTTACAGGAATACTATCAAGGTTTTATTCATGAATCTGGATAATCACGTCACTGACTATAACATCACTCATGATATTTGAATCGCCAAATGATTAACCTTATTATGTTGCCTTTGTAGCTATTGTATTTAATGTTTTTCTATGTGTAGAAAAAAATTGTATTTACTTGGCCTTTGTTTTAAATGTCAAGTAAAAAAGGGATAATATTATTCAGCTGAGTATTATTTTACATTTCTTAAACTCAAACTTATTCTTCTAAATTGTGGCAAATATGTGGTCCTTTCACTTTACTGTGTAGTGCAGATATTCTAAGCATTTATTTATGGAATAATATTTTACTATGAATTGCTTTCTTTTGTTTTTCTTTCAGAGTTCAGTAAAAGCATTACATTGCTTTTTGGAATAGTGTTTATGGGTGGGTTATAGTTTTTATTTTTATTTTATTATTTTTTTCAAATAATTATTCTTTTTTGAGAGAGAGACAGAGAGAGAGAAAGAGAAAGAGAGAGACAGAGTGTGAGCAAGGGAGGGGTAGGGAAAGAGGGGGACACAGAATCTGAAGCAGGTTCCAGGCTCCGAACTGTCAGCACAGAGACTGACGTGGGGTTTGAACCCATGAACTGTGAGATCATGACCTGAGCTGAAGTCTGACGCTTAACTGAGCCACCCAGGCGCCCCTAGTTTTTAATGAATATTAGGAAGATAAAGAAGTATTGAAATGTGTATTATTATCCATTAAGAAATATTAAAATATGTTAAAGAGGTTTTGTATCTGATAAGGTCAAGAATTAAGAAGTTATCGTAATATGATCTCTTACTCTGTCCACCCCAATTAAACTCACGAAGAATGACAAGAAGGTAGACCACAGGCCTCAAGTACAAGTCTTATGATCAGTCATTTGCAGTGATGTTTGTGAAAAGCAGAGTAACCCTAGAGAACTTGCCTCAGACAGTCCAGGTCTGGGAGCATTTTCTTGAAGTAGATATTAACAGTGCGCCCTTACTCTCAAAAGTTCCACAGTCGGGATGATGTATTATTGATTCTCACTAACAGGCAGAGGATGTAAGTCAGTGTTGCTAGTGATTTACTTACCCTGCTGACCATCAGGCCACTAGGAACAGGGGCTTACTGTATACCTCATGTTGTTGTCAAACATAAATGCCTGGACTCAGACACCACACAGAACAAAAAGTACCTCTTTTCTTTTGTCACCTTTTAACACCACTCAGGTTTCACCCAGTATCTATCTAGAATCTCCCATTCCTGCCTGCACCAATTCAAATTAGGCTATTAGGTTGAATTATATGGAATCCATAGGTCAATTCTGTAGGTTAGAAAGAGCAGAATATTCACAATTTCATTCTTTTTTAATGTAGAAAAGCAATTTATTCCATTAAAAGCACTTACACAGTTAGTCATGGAGAGTAACAGGCCTGCTGGTGAAACAGGTCACCCAAAATAGAGGTGGTACCAAACTAGTGGTCAAGGACTAACTCCTCACTTGGCTCTATTCCTTCCTCACTGTAGCCTTTACTTAAAGGAGTCTGAAAAACTTGGAGATACAGCCTAAGAAGAAAAATAACTACACACAATATTCCCCTTTCTGTGATTACTTTAGACCTTTGTTACTAGAAAATTCCTAAATAAAACTTAAATAGAAGTCTGTGGTTTTACTGAATCAAATCCCCCAGTTCATATTTAGAAAACACCCTCTGTTTGGGTGTTGATGGTACCTATCATAGAGGGATAACCAAACACAGTCTGTGTCTCAAAACCAGTGTTAAATCAATGTCAGGATTGAGAGGGAAAAAAGGGGGAGTCTAAAATCACAAGAAGTACAGACATATCTATGATGCTTGCCCTTCTGGATCCACTTCTTCAGGGTCTGCATCATCATAAATGTACTCTGCCACTTGCCAAACCTGCATGATATTGTCTTCTGATACAGAAAAAATCAGCCAAGGTTCATCAGGATTCCAGGAGAAATCAGATATCTTGGCAGCATGACCGCCATGAATAAACAATTCTGCTGGCCTGTCCTCTGCATCTTCTGGGGATTGTTCCTCTCCAATTTTACTTAAATCCCAGACATTCAGTCTCAGATCGGTACCACTGCAAGCCAAAATAGTCCCATTGTGAGGCGACCACTGACCTTGGAATATTTCATCCTATGTGATTCAAAGGAATCCAACTTAAGTTTCAGATTTCTTAGATCCCACAAGGCAACAGTCTTGTTGGCTGATCCTGTGGCAAGAATGCAGTCACCGTAAGGACTGAAAGACAGGCAGTTCACTCCAGCAGCGTGAGCATCAACTGAGTGACGTGGTTTAGAAGTACTGTTTGAATGAGTATCCCAGATCATAAGTTTCTGATCATGAGCAACTGACCCAAACAGAGACTCATGGAGCAGATGCCAAGAAACATCTTCTGCTACTGCATACTATTACTATGCCCTGTAAAGATGGTCTTCGCATCCACAACTTCCTTTGGAACAGCACTGATGTCCCAGAGGCAGATGGTAAGTTCATCTGAAGCACTAAGTAAGTGTCCACTGAGACTCGGGTTCCAAAAGAGCCCATAGCCTTCCTTCTGATGTCCACGGAGATGCAAGTCTGGGCTGCACTCTCCAGAAGGGTCTGCTATGGAAAGATGTTTTGTATGGTCAAAACCAAGAATATCGCTGAATGCAGTCTTTGTTACAATGATGCAAGGGTTCTGGGGAATATAGTGTACCCTGTCTACTTCTCCTTCCTGGTTGATCTTGATTTCTATTTCAATTTTTCCACTAACTGAACCCAAACCTCCAAATTCTCCTTTCTCACTGTCATAGTGGGAAGCATCATGGTTAGGGAGATGCACCCTGGCTATCACAAGGTGGTTTTGCTCATCTGACATGTGTGTTCCTAGGACAAGTCGATGAATGCTGAAGTCTTTCCCTTCTGGTCTGGTTATATCTGGAAGTCACTGTGCAGTTAGGCTAGGCCACTCCAGAGCATGGGTCGTCCCCAAATCATAAAGAAAAGGTGTGGGTTTTTTTCCATACTTTGTACTCTTCGTTGATCACACCTTCTTCCTCTGCCTCATCAAATGCTGCTTTCTTGCCAGCCACAGTGGGCAGGCAAGCCAGGGGGATCCTTGGGTAGAGTACTGCAGGAGGGACGGGGAGGCTACAGGCCACAATTTCATATTCTTAAGCCTCTATATCCACTTCTTGGTATTATCCTGCCATCATCATGTAGGATGTGGTTTGCTATCTTTTGTTTGTTTTTTCCCTTAAGTACATGAAGAGCATATTAGGCTGCTGAGATCCAAATTATCAAAAAGGAAAACATAAACCAAAACACAGACCTATGTTAATAGGTATCAGTAGTTGCTAAATGGACATATAATACATCATACTTGTACTTTTGGACATTTCTTTCCTTTTATTTCAAGCCAATTTTTTATAACCTAAATCTATCCTTTTGTTTCCAAACACAATAATTGAACTTAACCATGCAACTTAATGTTGTTAATTGTATCTCTCATAATTATGTTACTAATAGAAGGGGCTCATTCACAAAGGGCTTTGTATGTCCTGATAAAATATTGGTAATAGGGAGCCATTTAGAACTTTATGTATGCTTGAAATAAATACTTTTCCCAAATGGTCTGTCCTAAGAAGAATTCCTCCCTAAAGGACTTAGATACTAGCTTTCCTAAATGAGTAGCAAATCAGGTGCTTAGTCTGTACCTGCAAATATTCAGGTTTTTTCAATATTGTGAAGAGTGTGAAATACTAAGTGAGGCAGCTGGTGATAAAAGGGATATTTTTCTCATCAGCCAAAATGTAAGAACTGAGGGTTCTTACACTTAAACAGGTATACCTTGACCAAAAAACTGTGAGGCCAAACGACATTCTTGGATATTGGCCAAGTAAAAGCAAAATAAAAAGGCTTTCAGAGCTTGTAACTTAGACTTGAGAAGACTTTGGGATAAATGAAGATAGAAATTCCTAGTGTGGATTCTCAGTGCTGGGGCAGGGGGGAGTCGACAGTGGCAATGGTAGAGGTTGAACCTCCCACAAAGTGATCCCAGCAGAGAAGGGGGGGTGCAGAAACCAAGGCAGTGAGAGAGTCAAGGCTATTTCATTCATCCCACATTTGTTTTGTGACTATTTAAATCTAGACATTTGAGATGGAGGGAAAACATGACATCCCTGAATACACAGAAATTTTAGTCTAATATAAATAAGAGTTGTCGTTCATTCATTCATTCATTCATTCACTCATTCATTCTCTTAAAGTCTTTAACCAAAGACCTGCAGGAACACAGAGGTAACTGGATAATGGGAAAATGAAGGGACATCTCATTAGAGGGTGTTGGAGAGGACTTAGAATAGGAATTGGGCTTATGTTAGGTGATTGTGAAAAAAAATCAAAGAAGCAGCTCTATATAGAATGCTGTTAAGAATTGAGGTTATTCCATGTTGGATGTATTAATAATTTTTACCTAGAAAACAAGGAGAGCAAAGAGAGGCTAAAGCTATGATTGAAAAAAGAAACATCAATGAATCATATTAGCCAAGATAGAGGATACTGGTCTATTTTTGTGGTTTGGGTAATACCATGTTTTTGCCTTGATTCATCAGGCACTGTGTGGCCTTGTCTGAGATTGGTGCTGTGTGAGATTATGCCCAATAGAAAAACACCAAGGTTTTTCTCTAAGTTCCAGGCTACCCTGAGCTCTCAGGAGCTATTTTTCTTTCTCATGTCATTTATTCAACAAACATCTATTAAACATCTTATATGTATACGCCCCTAAAGTTATAAGTACACATTTGATAGGCTCAGTCCTCAAAAAAATAGCTGAGTTTCATAGTTACAGAATATAAATTAGAATTATATGCTGATGAAGTGGCCCCAATGAAGGAATTTTCAGGATGGTAGGGAATATGACGTGAAGGCTCCACTGAAGAGGTAGCATTTTGCTGAATGTGGAAACTTTTGAAAGTTTCAGATAAGAAAGAACATTGTGGGCAGAAGTAGCAACTGAGAAAGTCCTCATAGATGAAAAGCCCTCTGAGCACCAAGAGAAGTCTGAGAAAGGCCTCATGCATTAGGCTGATGAGTCAACTAACACCTTTTTACTTTCCTTTGACCATAAGGAACTATGGAAGCATTTCATACAAAGGAAATCTATGATCACATTGGTGCTTGTCTGAGTAGTTTGTAGAGTAGGGTTAAAAATATATGTAGAAGGGTATGATTGGAGAACTAAAGATCATACCAAAAGAGCCTAGTACAGAGTCTGGCACGACCTTGGTGTATCCGGATGCTCTCGCCACATGGGTTCACCTCCTGCTCCCAAGGAAGATGTCCACCCTGTGGAAGCAAGCGCTCCCAGAGAGGTGAAACTTCAATCATAGAAGAAAGACTGATTTTTTTTTAAGTTTATTTATATCTGAGAGAGAGAAAGAGATAGAGAAAGAAAGATGGAGAGACAGAGACAGAGAGAGATGGAGAGAGAGAGAGAGAGAGAGAGAGAGAAAGAGAGAGAAAGAGATAGAGAGAGAGTCCCAAGCAGACTCCACACCATCAGCACAGAGCCTGACACGGGACTCGAACTCATGAACCGTGAGATCATGACCTGAACTGAAATCAAGAGTCAGGACACTTAACTGACTGAGCCACCCAGGCATCCCAGAAAGTCTGTTTTTTAAGGAGACAGAAATGATTTAGTATTTTTAGTAATTTTACTTGATTCTGGAGAAGGATAAAACAATTATGAGATCACAGGTCAGTGATGAGTATTGTCTGGTTTTAAAAAGCAGTCATTCCTTCATAACTTTTCATTAAGCCACCATTAAATATAAAAATTTAAATATTCTGTCAGCAAAACATTATTAAGTGCTGAAAAGCACCAGCAAAGGAAGACATGGAAACTTCTCAAAAGGTCTAAAATAGGATGGGTTCTAATCTTTCTTGGATAATTTCAGAGGCATCTTGTGTGATGATAAGGAAACGAAGTGGATGACCTCTCAATGTCCTTTACAGACTAGAAATTATCAGATAATGTAGTCTAATAAGTCCTTGCAGTTACCAAAATAGGAAAGGGCTTCTTTTTGATCTCTGTCATTTACTGTTTTTTTTTTTTTTTTCTGTAGAATTAAGGACTGACTTACTTTTAAGTTAAATTGGGTGTGAAATTTTTTAGCAAAAATTTAAGTTTTTTTTAAATCTAAAGTTTTTAAGCAAAAAGGTTATTATTTTTATTTTTTATGATTTCACAAATAATATATCCTTATTTTGGAAGGACACTGAAAATACAGTAATTTCCAAGGAAGAAAAAAATATCACCCATAATTTCATCACCTATATATGTTTCTGTTTAATAATTTGGCATCTACTCATCTATTATATTTAATACAAGACATCACTGCAGGCCACATTCAATTCTTAACCCTCTCTGGATTCAATTCATCCTCCAATGGTCTTATCTGAATTTCTACTCCTTCAAAAATTATTTTTTTGCTTTCCTTCTCATCACATCTGCTCTCAACTGTCATGACAAATCAGAGTGTCTTTTAGGTCATTTTACAATTCTGTTCACCACATCTACATTGAAGGACAGTGAATAGCTGGGTTGAGGAAAGACAGCATCAGTTGCTTTTTATTTATCAAACTACTTTCTCCTCCCTCAGAGCTTTATGTACCATTAAATGCAGTCCATTGAAAACTTCCCACAAAAATGTTCAAGGAATAAAATGGTACAAACAACTCAGGGAAACCACTTAGCCGTCTGGTATATCAACATCAAGGCTGTAGACAGCTCTCTAAAGATAACGGACATCAAAATAGAGGAAGTCTCCTGTATATAATGCAATACAAACTCACACATTCTACTATATTACATTAGTGGAAGCAAAAATTTCACTCAAGGACTTAATTCTGAAGCAAAAAGATTTAAAATTTTACATTATTTGTAATTCTTTCAATGAGGAAATTGAAGACAGTGTCAGAAGTAATACAGGTTTTAATTTTAGGCAAGGTAGGTCCAGTATGTACCAGCCGTGATCAGAATAAATTAAAAAACAAAAAAACAAAAAAAGTACAATCATGTCTCTATTAAGTTTTCATCTTTGGCTAACAAAAAGAAACTCAGTTAAAAATGAGACTCTTTGCCACAGCACCTGAGTGGGATCAGACAGGATTTTCCGGAGTAGTCATTTGTTGGGGCAATCTGTTTTCTTCTGCTAAGTGGCCTACTTCATTTTTTCCCTTTTATTCTTTTATTCGGCATGTTTGGGGGTAATCACTAAGTGTCTTGCATAGTGTTAAATACTTTCCATGGTGGTGAACTCTGAATGCAACATTTCATTTAGTCCTCATTATAAGCTTAAGGTAAGTACAATTATTATATAGATATTATATATGAGTCAATGGATTCCCAGAGATTAACTCATTTGCTTATGTTAGACTGTTAGTGAGTGTCCCCAGGCAGTATGTCATCATAGCCATCATGGTTAATGCCCAAATAGATGGCCCAATCTCATTCTCTTTATCAATATTTTTAAAAGGGAATAATATTTGTCACCAGCATCCCATATATATTTATATAATTTTTTTTTCCTTTGGGGGGAGATGGATATGTCCATTACCTTAATTGTACTAGTGGCTTCGCACTTATACATCAAAATTTATCAAATTTTAAACCTTAAATAGTTGCAACTCACTGCATTTCGGTTATACCTTACTCATGCTTTAAAAAATAAATAAATAAATTATAGGGGTGCCTGGGTGGCTGAGTCCCTTCAGTGTCTGACTTCGGCTAAGGTCATGAACTTGCGGTTCGTGATTTCGAGCCCCGCGTCAGGTTCTGTGCTGACAGCTCAGAGCCTGCAGGCTGCTTCCTATTCTGTCTCCCTCTCTCTCTGCCCCTCCCCTCTTGTGCTCTGTATCTCTGTGTCTCTCAAAAATAAATGTTAACATTTTTTAAATTAAAATAAAAAACAAATAAAATAAATGAATTCTATTTTCCTATATGAAGAGTGAGAGACTGCTCCTTGAAGGGAAAGACAAAGAGCGTCAAGCAGATTGATATGAGTAAGTTAAAGAAAACTTCTTGGAGACAGAAGGTGCTAGAGAAGCACAAGGACCAATTCTAATAAGCATAAACATTCAATCAACAGGTTGTTATGATTATTATTAGTAGTAGCAATAGTAGTATGGAAATGAGTAGTATGGAGCAAAGTATTTTCCTTTCACTGGGTACCTGCTTCTCTGTCATACTCTGAGGAAGACAGAAAAAGGGGTAGGAAGCGGAATCAGAAGTCTTTACTTTGATCCATGCAATAAACATATACTAATGATCTACTGTTAGATCAGGCTTTTTATTAAATACTGGGGATGTAAGGTATACAAATACAATTCATGTTCCTGTGGAACTCTTTTACAGAGGTAGATATGGAGTTCTTTTATAGAGGTAATGCAGTATACTACAGAACACAAAAAAAAAAGACCTCAGTCCAGCTAATGGTAAAGTTGAGTTATAGACAGGAACATTTCCTAAAGGCAATGTCTTAAAAACTTAGTAAGGAATGATCTGATTAAGAAGGTGAAAAACTGCATTGCTAATAGTGACCACTGTGTACTAAGGCACACATTTGAAAGTGCCGACAATTTGGAGAATTCCAAGCATTTCAGTGTGGCTTCAGCATGGGCAGGATGAAATGTTAAGGGAGAAAATCAATAGGGACAAACATGGTTGTAAGTGATCAAACAGAATTCTATATCTAACGTTAAAGTATCTGGATTTTATTATGAATAATGAGATAGGGTTAAAAAATTTAAGACTAGATTTAACTTGTGTGATCCATTTCAGTGACTTCTGCATATATAGAATAAAATATGCATGGTCTTTGAAATTTATGTAATAAACTGTGCAAAAGGTATCTATTTTAAAAGAGTTATAACAGAGTAAAACTAGTTTGAAGACAGAAGGTGCTAACATCCTCCTTCTGTGACAGCTATAGGATTTTGTCTCGCCACAGAAAATCAGCTAAAATGTGAACCATTCTGGGTGTCTGTTATATTGCCATCACTTTTCTTATTATGGGACCAGCATTGACTAGAAATTATTAGTATCTTAGAAATATGAAATCATAAAACGTCAGATCTGAAAAAAGTCTGAAACCACCTAGCCAAATTCCATTTATAGATAAGAAAACTTAGGGTCAGTGAGAAATGAATTCCCCAGTGTTGCATAATCAGAAACACACAACCGCCACTGCCTGGTCCTGATCTCCTTAATGCTCACCAGGCTGCCTCACCCGCTACATTTTCAGCACCTATTACTGATAGTTGATGGAAAAATATTATTGATCATTTGAAGATTAGCATCTGTAATGACCAGCATATAAAAATCATACGAATATACACCTGAAATTAAAGTAACACTGTGTGCCAACTATTTTTCAATTAAAAAAAAAAACACATTAAGTTGTAGAACAAACAAACAAACAAACACATGAAGGTATTTTAAACAAGCAAGACTGATGGACAAGAATTTATGGTAGGTTTTCCAAAGTTCCTTGTCACATGGTTGCAACAAAACTTACACATGAACATTTTTCAAATCGGTGACAAGTTGAGGTATTCAAAAATGCACATAGGCTTCTGGCTCAAGATGACAGACATCTTTTCTTCTTCCCCAAAGTTTATTAAAGAGATAGCAAAGAAATCACAATAACAAAATAACAACAACAACTACAACAACAACGTTTAGAACAATTATTATGCAAAGGAGATTTTCTAAGGAGGTTTTCTAAAGAGGATGACAAATAAAAATTCCAATTATACAGGCTTGATTTTTACACCCTCCCCTAAAAATAAAGACTATCCTAATTAGGGGTATTTAGGCTCTGGGTATATAACCCTTTGATTTCCTCACTAATTAGTTAAAGACAGCTGTGGCCTTAAACTGAGCACTTGTCTCTATTGTCAAAATATTTTAATCCAAGAAAGCTAATGACAACCCATTTTCCTTTAAACAAATAAGCACTAACTCAGTGACAGAATCTTAACATTTTAAAGAATCTTAAAGATGGTATCTCCAGTCAATGTACCTTCAGATGTGGAAATAGGACACAAAGACATAGATCTAAGTATTTGAACTCAGAGTCCTGTGTCTTCAATGACAGGGCTGAAGGGCTGCCTGTGTTTCCCATTTCTGTGAATACTGCCACTTGACCTAGTTCCTTGACAACTCTCTTTCTGACTCTTCTTAGAACATATATCAGCAAGTTCTTTGAAATTTATGTTTGAACTAGATTTCAAACCTGCTCGCTTTTCCCCTTTTTAATTACATCCACACTAGTCCTAAGTTAATAATTATTTATCGTGTTTCCACAGTGCGCCACGTACATTTGTACTTGCTGGTGTGAGACAGTCCCAACACTCAACAAGCTTACATTAGATTTGAAGTAATAATATGAAAAAAAAAACCACTAAAAAAATCAGGTAACAGAGTGATATGTGATACAAATAAAATCCCAGTTTAGATCATCAGTGTTTCAGTAAATCCTAGGGGCTACCTTTCTTTTACACTCCAAGAGTGCCACGCATGGCCCAGGTCACATTACCTACTCTGCTTTGTCATTATGGTTTCTTGTAGTCATTCCCAAGTGAGACAGAGATGGAGACATGCAAAGGGATATACAGTTATCTGCAGATTCCACTTCTGAATGGACCTTATAAGGAGCTCTGCAGACACACTTGCCAGTGAAACAACTACAACTAGTGAATATTATAAAACAAAACAAAAAATCAACCTTTAAAAAATTTAATGTTTATTTATTTTTGAGAGAGACAGAGACAGAGAAAGAGAGAAAGCGCGAGCAGGGTAGGGGCAGAGATAGAGGGGGATAGAGGATCTGAAGCTGGCTCTGTGCCCACAGCAGAGTCTGATGTCTGGTTTGAACTCAGGAACCATGAGGTCATGACCTGAGCCGAGGTCAAGAGTCTCACGCTAAACCAATTGAGACCCCAGACACCCCAAAATCAACCTTTTAAAGTCTCTAAAAACTGCCCTTAGGACATACAGCAAACAAAATATTTATTCAAGAAAATCTAAATGTCAATAAAAATTGCATGATGACTCTCTTGCTCTCTCCCTCCTCCCAATCTCCAGCTGAGCAGGGGAGAGCTCCACTCTGAGTGGGTGAGACCAAGAAGACTAATCCCTCTCCCCCAAACTCCCAGGTAAGGGCTACAGTAGCTTTCTAGGAAGGGCCAATGCTAGCCTTTTTCATCTCCCAGCTACGTTTCACAGAGGCTAAATTCCAGGCAAGTGCAGCCCAGAGGTTGGGAATCCCTTCCACGCTCAGTCTCAATTTGTAAGGTGAAGGCTTTCCCTCAAGTGTGCAGAACATTGCTGAAAAATCACCCATACCCTACAGATATCTAGGGAAAATGTATGCCTTTCCTTCTTCATTGACTATAGTGACCACACCTATTCCCTATACTTTCAGACTTTATCATTATACCTAGACCAAGAGAGGCACTCAAATGCTTGTTGAAAAGAGAATTAAATAAAAACTCTCTCTTTTATTTCTAGTTATATAATCTTATCCATCGATATTGGGTTAAATAGTTTCCCTCCTCGATTCAGGTCCTTCCCAGAATCTCAGAATGTGACCTTATTTGGAAATAATGTCATCACAGATGTAATTAGTTAAGATGAGCTCATACTGGAGTAGGGTAGGCCCTTAACCCAATATGACTGGCATCCTCACAAGAAGAGAAGAAAAAGAGATAGACACAGGTTGGGACAGAAATTGAAGTCATGATGCCAAAAGCCAAGGAACACCAAGGAATGCCAGCAATCACTAGAAGGCAGGAGAGAGGCAAGGGGCAGATTCTACCTCTGAGCCCCCGGGAAGGAACCAACTTTGCCAACAAATTTTGGACTTTTAGCCTGAATTGTGAGGGAATACATTACTATTGTTTTTAGCCTCTAGGTTTATGGTATTTTTTTATAGCAGCCCTAGGAAGCATACACCATCTTTTTAGATTCAGCTCAAATGCTATCTCCTACTTAACTCTTCCTTGATTCCATCTGGACTGAGTGCTTCTGAAGGAAAAGATACAACTTGTTCGTATTTGTACCCTTACTGTCTAACATACAATAGGAGATTTAGTGCCGCCTTTTGAAAAGATGAAGTTTCTTCCCTCTGGAAGCAATCTTTTCCTCTTCTGAATGCTCACAACACTTAATAAAGGAAGACAGAAAGAAGCTGATTCACGTTAGTACCAGGACAAAATAGTGACCGTGGTGAAAAGATGTAGAACAACAACTGCAGTCCATAATAGATAACCCATAATATAGACTGAATTGATAGAAATGTGAAAGGCAGCAAATTGTTACACAGTGTTTTTCATGATTCCTAGGAACTAGGGCAGGATCCTTAGTATTTTTCCGAGAAACACTTTTTTGTCCAGGAACTCTTGAGGCCCACGGTGAAATGGAGAAGATTTCTCTCTAAGAGAACATTCCCACTGGTGCAGACAGGAAGGATAAGGTAGGCATTAATTTGGGGTTGTTCTCTCTTAGGAGATACCCAGCTTAGGCTTATGATCATTCTAACATCCTATACCTGGAAGTGAAAACAACAGAATGAGCTTTGACACGTGTGGCGGGGGTCCCTTTCTTCTAGTCATGGAGAAGAGTGGTGTAAAATGCTAGGTGAGAGCAGAAAGCCTGACATTTTATTTGCATCTTCAGGAAACATCCAAGGGACTAAGAAAAAAAAAAAAAAAACTCTCATTTTTAGTGTTCAATTTGTAACAAAATACAATCGTAGAAAATCTTATTTCTTTCCCTGGATTTTCTGTTTCAGTTTGCAGCTCCCTGGCAAGCTTATTATGACGATATAGACCCAGAGAATGGCTGACATTCTCCTGAAAAATACAAACCTTAATGATACATTTTATGGTATATGATTTGAGATGCTCATCCTTGAGTGTGCATAATGCTCTGAATCATCACTGTTTTGGCATCAAGATATGATTGATATTAGATGTTATACCTAGTATTTTGTCACCTTCTAAGAGGCAACTTTTAAAATTGGATTCTTTTGAACATTTACCAACTGCACGATATTATCTCTGGAGGAATGAATATTTGGATAATTGGGAACTCTAAAACGTTGATGTAGGGATTTATGATTTGGATAAAATTACCTTCTGCAACATGAATTTTTGAGAGACTGGAAAAATTCTTACATCCCAAAAAGACTCAGAACTTATGAAGTGTATCAAGATATATTCAGATTTATACTGAGGCTTTATTGCATTTTTCATTTAACAGATTTGTGCCTCCTTTGATCTTTGATCCCAAAAGACTCAACCCAGCACACTACCATATCATATGAAACATGTGTATTTTCATGCTCAATGAAATGCAACTTTTAAACACTCAACGCTGTTTTACAAAATGTCTCATGTGAACTTAAAAGAAGATTTTCATACAAGACAACTTTGAAAATAATCACTACAATTTCAAATAACATTATCGCTTCATGTTTATTACAGTGCTTACAATTTCACCATTCTTATCTTCACCTGTGATCATAGCTCAGGGCACCCACCAGAAAAATAGATGGGTTCAACCTTTAATTATCATAATTTATTCTTTATCATTGTATTTTATCAATAAATATGTCCTTATCAGACTTTTGATACTTTTTCATGGTATTTTTTCATGATCCAGATCATATTGCTGAGTTCAAAGTAGATCTAGATATAAGGCAAAGGTTAGAAATCCCATACTGAAGCTTATATTGCCAATAATGACATCCTTTCCCCCTTTCTTTCACCATTGCCAGATATTGATTGAGCTCATTTTATGTGTAAGGCATTACTTTCTAAATACTGAATAAAATTCAAATGAGTAAGTCATAAAACCTGAAACCAAAAAGTTTAAAACAACACCTTGCTTTATAAAGCAATGCGTATTTAAGGTAGATTCAAGTAATAACTGCAAAAGGAAATCAGAGGTGAGAAGCCTTTGTGGATTAGGAAAGTCTACTGCTAAATAGGTATGGGGTTGAAGTTCATCTTGACTGTGATTTCGGAACCAAATATATAGACTTCTTGGGAGACCAAGGATTCTGATCTTTGAGCTTCTGATATTTGACTTAATTTTTCTGAAATGGCTTATAAAAGTATAAAAATTGTTATCTATGTCATGATGAAAAAATGTAAGAGACTCTTTGGCCCTAGAAAATCTTATACAAATGGTTATATGCAATAATGAGGAACACAGGTAGATTTAGCTGCAGGAAACTCCAAAAGGAAACAAACAAACATGGAAATGAGACATGAGCAATCACTTTCATACTTCCCTATTTTCCATTAGTGGTTTTTTCCCCCCCTCTGGTCTCTCTTTTCCAAAGCTTAGTATTCTGTGCCATACTGTTACATACATTTCAAGACTGAAGTACACTTAGATAATATATATGTGAGCAGTTTTCTCTTGCACCCAAAGGCCCAGGAGAGGCACCCTGAAGCTGCCCCTTGCAGCTGAGCTGCAGCAGCTGGGAGAACCAGAGCTCCCAGCTTCTCCTCACTCCTCCTCACAGGGCTTCAGCCAGAGAATCTCAGCTCTTGCCTGATTTTTGTTGGTTTTTAAAGCTGGACTTCTGTATATCTTTTTTAACAACAACAACAACAACAACAACAACAAAGGATTTGAAAAGAAATGTTTAACTATTGGTCTATTTTAATGCTCTCATTTTAAACATGAGAAATATGAACATTTATAGAGATTAGGAGTTCCACAAGGTCGCAGCTAAGAATTTGAAAGGAAAATTAGGAAGGAATTAAATTTAATTTTCACAGTGGAAAAATCATTTTGCTTAGCCCCCATTAGTCTTATCTTTTATTTCTCTTTCTCATGAATCCAGACCATCCGAAGAAGGACAGAAATTGTCTTCTAACTTTGCAGCTCAATGCTCATAAGTTCAATTACACATGTATGTACAAGTCTCCAAAAATGGGCCAGTGTTAAGAAAACCCAGCTAAGGGGTGCCTGGGTGACTCAGTCGGTTAAGGGTCTGGCTCTCAGTTTAGGCTTATGTTATGATCTCCCAGTTCGTGAGTTCAAGCCCCATATCAGGCTGTGTGCTGACAGTGTGGAGCCTGCCTGGGATTCTCTTTCACTCTCTCTCTGCCCCTCCCCAATCTCTCGCTTGTGCTCTCTCAAAATAAATAAATAAACTTTTAAAAAACTAACTGAAACAAGTACCAAATAGTTAAGTGCCAATAGTTTGGTACCGATAGTTAATTACCAAAATTAGAATCACTAGTAGTAATAATGGTAATGGGAGAAGTTGTAAATTTCTAGGAGTAAAAGAAGGTGGATAGAATTGATATATATTGATATAATCAGCTATTTAGTTATTACACAAGTTAATGTTTTTAGGAAACAAATTCAAAATAAATGAATTTCAAGATAAATCTTGCGAAGACACTTATTAGTGTTCTGGTAAGTTTACATCATGAGAAAAAAATATAAAGTCATTTTAATACTTTGTGTCTGACACCCTATAGAGTTCTGTTTATCAGTGATTGGAATATTCAAGTTAGTTAAATGTAGTTCCATCTTGCATATTATCTTACATTTCAGAGGTGCAAGATTCTCACAGAGAAACATATTTCCAGTCTGTTGGTATTCGATATAAATGTAGTCCAAGTCAAATATGAAAAGGCAACGTCACTATAGAAAACTATAATAACATCAAGAAAAACCCTGAATCAAAAGATACCCTTCATTATTTCACAAATGATGTCATTTAGTATGGCACAAATTTGCAGGCCAACCAACCAACCTATTGGGAGGCACAGAGTAGCCTGTAACCTAACATAACAGAATGACTATGTCCTTTGTAGTTAGATGGACTGAATTGCAAATTTAAGCTCTGAAAGATATCTTTTTGAATCTGCATTTCCTTGATTGTTTAATAGAGAGAGCAATACCTATAACGATAAGGGGATAATTAAATGTAATCATGAAATATGCAAATCTCATAACCAGGTTCTTGTCACAAGGTACGGTAAACTAATATTCAATCCAACTATACATTAATAGTTAAGTACCAAAATTACAATCAATAGGAGTAATAATGGTAATGGGATAAATTGTAAATTTCTAGGAGTAAGAGAAGACAGATAGAAGTAACACCATATAATCTCTTCTCCCTCTCAGACTTCTACAAAAAGATAAAAAAAAAAAGAATTTATAAAATGGCATAAACTGTGACAAGGAAAATGAGAAAAAACGTGACCCATGGGCAGGAAATTTCAACAATTACTGGATCATGGAAAGGACGTGAAGACACATCTAGGGATGCAGCCTCAAACTTGGCCATGTGCACTGGGCTCTATATAGCCAAAGAGGTTGCTCGCCTGTTGCAGAGCTTGACATTTCGAATGTGACGTTTATAATTCACATTTATAAATCAGGCTAAAATGTGGGCTGTTATGAGCATCCACTCCTAAATCATGGGTCTAATAGAACACAAGTAGGTGGGAACAGTTCATTCCCAGTGAGCACACAGAACATTCCTGGCGGTGTGGTATCTATGTCCAGACAAAATGTCCTTCTGCACAGACAGGTATTTAACATCTGGGGCAAAAAAAGACCCCTGAGGAGAGCTCTACCTAACCTGACGTTAAGAGCTTTCCCAGGACCACAGCCTGCCTATCAACAGCCTATCTATGAAGAGTGAGCAACCTGGCCTTGCTTTTGTTCCACACACACAACAGTCCAAAGTAAAGGACCCACAGACCTTTCAAGAAATTTGAAAGGCTCTGATATGAAATAGAATGAAGGAAAAGGAACTTAAAAAAAATAGCTTCAGAAAAATGTATGCATTTTATATGGAGAGAGAAACAGGATCTTGTGAAACAGAAAAATCACAGAACTAGACATTAAAAGTAGCATTAAAAATAGAACATATAATAAACGAGACAGAAGACTAAGGTCAAGAAATATCTCTGAGCATAGAACAAAAGATTATATAGAAAATGAGAAAAAAGATAAGAAACAAGAGGACCAGAGGAGAAACCAATAAAAGTTCCAGAAAGGGAGAATAGAAAAAAAATGATGAGGAAGAAAATCAGTAAAGAAACAATTTGAGAAAATTTTCCACACCAGGAAGGCTATAGGGCATTCAAATGAAACTTAGAGAAAGAGTACCACACAAGACGTATGAAAATAAAATCAGAAATCTGGATGTATCAATTTTAAATTGCAGATTGTGGAGGATAAAGTGAAGGCCCTAAAAGTGTCCAAAAGCAATGAAAAAAAATAGTTCAGTCATAAAGGTATGAAATATAGAGTGGCCTCAGCCTTTTTCTTAGCAACAATGAATGTAAGAAGACAATGAAAAAATACCTTTGGAATTATGAGGGAAAGAGATTTTTCAACCTAGACTACAATACTTTGGAAGACTACTATAAAGTGAGAAGACAGAATAAAGACATTTTCATCATGAAAAGACTCAAAGAATTACCTTCACTCACACTTAGGAAATTATTCAAGGATATATTTTAGCAAGGTAAGAAATGTATCTAATTAAAAGGAATACATAGACTCCAGAGACAAAGAAAAGTAAATCTTATGATGAGAGTTCCAGCCAGGAAGCTTCTATTAGAGCAGAAGAAAAAGTTTGGGAGGGATTTCTCTTGAAAAAAGGTGATTCTATGAATGGAAATGTCAAACATTTTCAGGAGATAAAGGACAGAAGTTTAAGCACATTGCTAAAAGGTGCAGACCAACATAGAACTATGAATTTAAAACAAACAAAACAACAACAGAACCCACTTGGTAGGAAAGAGAGGAAGGCCCTGCATAGGAAGGTCACATATTAACATGTGAACTATTTCTTCATCGGAAGTAAACAGCATCTAACTCTGATGTAAGAGCAATAATTAATAAAGTAAGAGCAATAATTATTTTGTGATGTGAAAGAAAATGCCATAAAGTTAAGCCTAAAACAAAGAGAGTCATTGTGTCCACAAGTGGGGAATGGGGAAGGAGGGATGGTCACTGTTGCCTTTCATTGTTGTCTTATTTGAGAATTAGTTTGATAAAATAAACAATACATTTAAATAGGCATTTAATGTCTTCAAGATAGAGTTTTCCCATAAGTGGACATTGAGATGTGTTTTCATGTGCAAATAATTAATACTGACATCTTCCTGGGAGAAACCAGGAACACAGTCGTCTGACAAGGACAAGGAAGGAAAAGAGGTAAAGAGGTGATTTCAGCAAGTCTCAGCCTCAGGTTGATCCCCTAACATCTGGTCCTGACTGTAGGCAAGGGAGCTGGGTTTTTCCACTCTGCTCCAGCTTCCAGTCTAGCTCTGCTAAGAGCTGTGCTGCCGGCAGATGAGAGCAACTCAATCTTCACATATTTTCATTTCTGGTAATGCAAGCAAAGTAGCCCTTAGATAGTCACTGAAGAAGGGCAGGTGGGGGCCTTTAGAAACACAAGAACAATAAACTGGGGGAGTGTCACACAGAATGGGAAAACAGATCTGAAGAGATCTGGGCAAAACACAGTGTCCACTACAGAATGTAGTTCAAGATCATTGGATTTAATAGTCCAGCCCATGTTAGTAGCTCTAAAACTAAAATACTCTTAGCTTCTTTTAGTTCTAATGGGTCATCATCCCAACTTCCCCAAACATATTTTAATAAATCTCTATTGAGCTCCTATATCCCCTGTCCTCAAACAGCAAAATCCATTAAATCGCACAAAATTTATTGTTATCATAAAGAAATATGCTGTGAGAAAGGCACTGGACCTGTTTCATACCATTAGGAGGTGGTTTGGTGGGGAGGGGTGGGATAGTGTTCCAAGGAACATTTCTAAGGGGAGTTGATGCTGGTGTTGAAGTACGAATGTCTTAGCTAAGCAAATAAGTGAGAAAGGTCTTTCCAAGGAGAAGTCACAGATGTGAGCCATATGCAGAGGGGGAGATCTGACTGAGCTTGGCACGATTTGGGAACTGCAAGTACTTCAGTGTGCAAGTACACATCCACTTATCAGCTTCTTTTAACAGGCTATTTGCTAATGGCAAAAAGTTAGACATGATCATGAAAGTGGATGCGGTAAGATCGCCAATGTCTTATTTTCACATTATATTGACCTTTCGTATGCATTGAAAAGCAGTAATATTTTCTAATAAATCAGCCCACTGATTAGCCCACTGATTAGCCCACAGTCTAATAAATCAAACCCACAAGCAAGTTACCCTTTAAAATTTCAGCCTACTTCTCATAGAAAACACACACTGTGAAAGCACTGGTTCACCATACATGGCGGACTGCACAAGAGATAAGAAAGCACATTCATTCCTGTTATCATTCACCTCTGGTACTTAATTCTTATCAGGGACTTTGTTGCTAATTCTATAACTTTCCCATCCTTGCTATTTATGAACGATTTCACATTGGGCAAGTTGTTTCACCTTTCAGAGACCCATATTTTCCCAGCTATAAAATAAGGTTGAATACAGTTAACTTGTAAGGTTATTATGTGGATGAAAAAAAATTAGATCATGTACACAACATAAATAATGGAGGCCATGACCCCTGCTACTTGCTAAACAGATTCCAGTTTCTTTCACTTTCAGATTATGGACCCTACTTATATACTATAACTTCTACAACTAACTATTTCTTGTTTGGGTTCCATGTTCCAGATATACTGGTTGCATTGTGCGCAATACTCATCCTCAGAGGAAAAATCTGAGACAGGTATTATCATTCCTCCATTTTACACATAAGAAATTTTAGGAATAAAGAGATGAAGTAACTTTCCTCAAGTCACAGGCTATGTGGACAAAACCCAGGGTTCAACCTAGCTGATTCTGACGAAAAACTTGAGTCTGTTCCACTACAACAGAGCTATTTTAGCACCTGAGGTAACTCAGGATCAGCCATGAGTAATGCCTGGATGTGAACATTTGTTTTCAATGTTCTTGAGAAGTATTTTCACAAGATCAGAGAAAAACAAAACATTGTATTTGAGCGCTGGCAATGCTGCCCATACTGGCTCACAAAGGTGGTCCTTTCGTATTTGTATTGGGTAGCCAGAGTAGGTAAACAGACACTGGACAATCAGAATGAGCATAATGCTTCTATGCTGATGCAATGGTGAGTCACCCAAAGCTGTAAAAGTTAGAAGGAGGATTATACAGTAATGTAAATTTGCTTGCGTGCTAAACCATGAGACAAGATCTGAATGTATGGCACTCTAAAAGGAATTGAAATTTCTGGGGGTCAGGATTATTTTATACTGATTTAGACACTGCTTGTTGAAATTAAAAAAGAAAAGAAAAGAAAAGAAAAGAAAAGAAAAGAAAAGAAAAGGAAAAAAAAAAGGTTTTAGTGGTATGTTAGTTGGGTGCTACAGAAGCTGACACTGAAATGCAGGCAGGAGGGCAACAGGCTTGCAGGAGAAGTAACATCTATGAAAGCAAAAGGGAGGAAAGATGACGCAGGGTCTGTCAAGAAAGTGTGATATAAATGCCCATGGGGGCTACGGAAGGATATTAGAGTAATCCTACAGTGAGCAGAAACTGCTCTCTCCTTCTGTCAGTCTTGTCCAGTCACTGGCTGAGGCCACCCCAAAGAGAACATGAACTTAACTCAAAGCTGAGGCACACCTGAAAAAGTGAACTGAAGGAAGCTGCCAGCTAACATCACTTCTCACACTGGGCAACGAGCCCTTCCTTGAAGGAGAATTTCAGAGTTACGTCTCTTTGTATCTGTCACAACCCATACTTTGTACCCTGTGGATTCACTGTTCCATATACATCTGGAAAACGCATGCTTGTGGGGGTAGAATTTAAAACAGGAAGGTAGAGGATGGAATTCTCTCTCTCTTCCCCACTCCCATCCCAGGGCTGCAAGTGGTACTCATCCATCTATTTCTTCCTTCATCTTTTCAAATCCCCACTCGACTGTCACCTCTACTGGTCTCAGTGGGCAGTTTACCTTAGGTTGTATCCCAAACTCTTTCTTGAGGGATGTGAGTTCCTGGCAACCATAGTCTTCTCAGGCCAGTGTCCTGCACTTACTCATTCACAGTTACAATCGGGCAAGAAAGGAACCCAACTGGATACCTTCACATATTCCTTACTGCCCCTGTTAGATAACAGCTGCTCTAGCTCCTCCTGCTGATGAGTTTCAGTGGTCTGCTAAGACAGTGACTCCTTTTCTGGTCTGCTGGTCCCTGGATACAGGGGTTCAAAGCACCAGGTAGTAGTCAGAGGTTTTAGTTCAATAGGATGTTTACTGTGTCTGTTGGCAAGAGTGTATACTCCCCCTGTTGGCCAGGATCTCTAATTCTGCAGAGCCGAGAGTGGAGGGAATGAGAAGCACAGAGTCTCCTTGGGGCATCATTAGAATTGGGAATAATAGCAATTGGAACCATTTCTGCTTCTGCCCCGATTCCCAGACCTATGCATTCTTGCTACTAGAGACACAATGCCACAGACATGTCTCTAATTTCTAGAAGATGGTATTCTAGGCTCACAGAAGACTGCCACCCAGTTGGCACTTAATTAGTGCCTTCAAAGCACCATTATGATGCTATATTCGGTAGCTGCTTCCAACTGGTATGTATGAGACAATGAGTGGATCCCAAGCTCACGGCCCACGCCTGCTCCTTCGTTGCTATGAAGTGGGACCAACCAGAGGCAGTCATCTGATGGCACATCATTTAATAAGGTATTTTGTGTACTCAGTTGATAGTGGCCCTCAGGTAGATAATACTCTGATGGTATTCATATGTGAAAGAAAAACCTTCACACTGCATGCCTACTCCCATAGGCCCATCCGAATGTCTCTACCCCAGACCGCTTTGTCCTTGATCTTCTACTTTCTATTCTAAGCCCCTGACAGCTGACCAGTCCATCTGTAACTTTGCATGACTCTGTATATATTCCTTTTTGGTTTTTTTAGTTTATTTGTTTATTCTGAGAGACAGGATGCAAGTGGGGGAGGTGCAGAGAGATAGGGAGACTGAGAATCCCAAGCAGGCTCTATGTTATCAGCACAGAGCACGACACAGGGCTTGAACTCAGGACCTGAGCCAAGATCAAGAGTCAGACGTTTAACTGAACAGAAAGTGGATGCCCAGGTGTAGCACCTAAGGTTCTTCCCTTTGGAAAGATATTCTCTTGCCACTGTCAGTCATGGCCATTTCTGATGTACTACAACTCAAAAGCCAAGGTGGACCTAGAGATGACAGTAGCTGAAAGCTGGTTGCCACCTACTCTGAACTGGACAGTGAGCCTTGTCTTGAAGGGGTGTATATCTTCATGTCTATCACAAGTGGACTTATTTATTCTGATAGACTCGGCATTTCTTTTTCATTCTTTTGGTAACAAGGTCTCTGTTCCCTTTAATGAAGAACCTTTCAGGCAAGTCCTGGTAAGCCTGCTCTTCTGATCCGTGGCTACAGATGAACATGCCGTAAACTGGGTCAATCATACTGTCCCCAGAGAATGGGAAACTGGAGTCATGAAAAAAAGAGAAGAAACATTAGCCCTTGGCTAATTTTGTTGTCCATTTTTTTTTCTGCTGCAGATACTATAGTTGTACACTGGTCCCCGTCCTTCTGAAAGTCCCAATGTTCCATAATTCTATAAGCTACCCCAATATCTTTGCAACACATTCCTTTGCTGTTTCATAAGTTAATCAGAGTTAATTTCCATTGCTTGCTAGAAAATGCTTGACTTACATGGGACTCTAATAGATTATACAACTGGATCTGAAACTCTAGGAAAAAGCACATTTTTGCAAACTGAAAAAGATGTTTCATTCTGGTCTGATGCAAAGCTACGAATGTACAGCTTGGTGAGCAGATGGTCCCTTTGTGCTAATGAGGAAAAGGAGCCTCTTCAAGTGGCCTTCTTGGTGCTTCCTCTATGCAGGATTCAACCTTGAATGCCTTTGTTTGAGTCAATTCTTCAGACAGTGCCTATCAGATAGCAAGGCCAGAAGGAAAATAACATAGGGCAGAAATATTCTTGAAGTAGAGAAACACAATGCTTGCTGTGGTACACACTTAAGTGTGGCAAAGCTGGACAGTGGCTTGAGCAGAGAAGATGGGGTAGCAAAAATGAAGTCACTTGTTTCCTTGGATATGGTGGAAAAGAGATTACTTCAAAATGAGGAAGCAGGAAAAAGGGCTACATACAAATAAATTTTGCTTTCAGTAAGAGAAAAATAAATTTTATCCAGTTGGCTCTAATTTAGAAGTGCAAAAGCTAACCAAAGTAATTATTCCAATTTCAGCACCGAGAGAACCATTAAAGAGAAGCAGGAGTCCTTTTCAGAAGGACACAACTTTAGCATAAACTTTCAAAGGAATTCATGCCTATTTCTATTTAAAAAGCTTTCTTGAATGCACAACCTTATAAAATTGAAAGCTTTGCACAATTCCTTAGAAGAATCTGTTTGATAAAAGAAAAGCAGCTTGATTTCAAATGTTATGACTGAATATAAAAAGTTCACATGGGAAACCACAGAAGACAATTTTTCATAACGTTAATGGATAATAGGGTGGTAAGTTTCATGCCCCTGAGTGGATGGGAAAGACCTTAAGGTCATCCACTCAGTTTCCTTGCATGAGTCTTATAGATCTCCACAGAGATAGGATTTTTTACTGATAAGCATAGAGGAAAATACTATGGCCCCCTGGGAGCCATGTCAGGACAGCTCCACAGTGGTGGTCCTTCCTAGCACAGATTATCCTGTGCAATTAAATACTGGAAACAAAGTGGGAGAAAATTAGTGCCCCACGCTGCTTAACATTTAAGGCAATCAATCAAATGTTCAAATTCTGGAAAGGTACTATCTTCTTAGTGGAAAAATACCTTTTATTGGGCACCTACTACAATTGATACCTGTTGGTCACCTCCACAATTTCTATTGCAGAGTCATTATGTTTCCAAGTAGGTAGAATTCACTGCAGTTTCCAGAAATGCAGCAGGTGATGGGGACTAATCCCAACCATGCATCCTACCATGCTGGCCACAATTATAAATTCAGCCTGGTCACCTGACCTAAATTGTTCTCACCTGGTAAATCTGAGAATGTTTGATGGGAATATTCGGGGGAAAAAAATAAAATGACACTCTCTTTTATTGGATTGTATGAGGCCTAGTACTTCTGTAGTCATATGTGGGCCCCCAAGAAAGTAACCATGAGGAGATGAAAGTCAAGAAAATAGCGGATAAATGGGCCCAGAGTTCTGTCAGAAACTGCCCTACCTATTAATCCCTTTGAGTTACTTAAGACAATCAAATTATCTTTATATTTTAATTTAGTTTAGGTTTTCTGTATTTGAAAGCAAACCATCCCAATTTACATGGAATTAACACCAGAAAGGGAGTTCTGTAAGATGGCTGTCCTCAGTTAAGATAGAGAGGAAAGGGGTACAGAATGTGTCTCTACCTCAAGTGAGAAATTGATAGTGATTGTTTTACATTAATGAAACTGTTGTGAAATTGTGGTCTAATGTTTGAACATGGATCTTTTGCTTTGTGAGGCTGCAACATTGGGGAACATGAACCAAAAACTCAGGAGAGTGTTGTTTGATTGCCATTTTCAGTAACTTCGGTAAGTTCATTCGTCACAGAGCTAAGCTGCTGTGGAACTGGTCTGTCGGAAAGGAATGGAAGATCTGCAACTCTGCTAGGAGATGTTTTTCCTGTCCGAAGACTTCAATCCATGTCAACAAGACATCAATATTTTAGAGGATATCAGTACTGAAGAGTTAGATTTTCTACCCCAAACTCTAACGTCTCTTCTGGCAGAGACAGTAAAGGTAAAATCTTGGAAAGTTTTAAGACTGGGACACAGGTAAAGCCTGATCCACAAAGCCTCTCCAAACAGCCTTGGTAGAACAATCTCTGTCAAAGGGGACAATCTCTTCGGTGTAGAAAGACAGGATATAGCTTGCGACAAAAGGACAATTTACCTTTCTTTTGTTTTCCAGATCCACTTTGGCCAATTCACCCAGGGAGAATTTGAAGTAAGGCTTAAGCATAAGAGACTCTTAAAAACTGAGAACAAACTGAGGGTTGATGGGAGGTGGGAGGGAGGGTAGGGTAGGTGATGGGTACTGAGGAGAGCACCTTTTGGGATGAGCACTGGGTGTTGTACGGAAACCAATATGACAATAAATTTCATATATTGAAAAAAATAAATCACAGAGGATAGAGGTTGAAAACAAACCAAAAAAATGAAGTAAGGCTTAAGGACACAGAAGTACTTAAGAGTGGACAGAAATATTTGGGTTCATTACTAGCCACAAACATTGGCTAGATATGATTCCACGACTTCTAGAACAGGAACTGTATTAGGAAAAGATACAGACTGTGCAAATAAAATGTCTGACTCCATTTTTTGATATTTAACTACAACCACTTTTAAGTCTTTTCTTTCTTTCTTCCCACACATTTGAACAAGCTGATGTCCAGGGATCCCTCCTATGAAATGACTAAAGATTAAAATCACATAAATCCTCTTCCCATGATGGGAACCCTCACCACAGCTACAACCCCTAGCCTAAATGAATGCCCCAAGCCAGTAGCTTTCCATGCTCTCTCAAGCCATTCATGGGCCTGCTTGGGAAGTCTGCCTTGCTTTCCCCAGAAGAGCCCTATGATATAAGAAATAAACTATTTCATACACTGTAGGTATATGTGTATGTGGCGTCATTAGTCTCAACATTGAAGCCACATTTTGGGTGGGAATCTTTCCTGCCTTTGTAGGATGACCGAACGCACCAGAAACCTAGTGAGGATTTAAGGAAGATGTATTGCCAATGAAATCTCAAGCCTGACTCCCAATGGCTTATGATTGCTCCAGCTGTGGAACAATGTCCTCATCCCTGAACTCACACCACATGGAAATGTGCTGCTTTTTGATGTTTCCTACCTCGAAAGACAACATCTACAAGAAACAATACATATAACCATGGAGAAGAGATAAATGTGCAGGGCCCATTTACCCTAAAGAACAGAACCAGGATTCAGCCAATAGACTGAAGGATTCACTTCTCCAAGTCAGGGAGACTTTGTTACTATTTTCCAGAGGACGTTCTATGTGTTATGAGTAAGTGACCACTGTTTCTTGTTTCCAAATGTCCCTTCTCGAACTAGTAATTTTTATTACAGTCTATATATGGGAGTGCATAAATTTTCATTAACTCTAACTACTGGACTATGAGGAGCTATATCTGTGCCTGATAAAAAATACTGCACATCATCCAGTGAGCCTAAAACTCGGAATTCAATCATGTAATTGGATATGACTTTTGTTAACTCCTTTTGGAGAGAAAGTGAGTAAAGTTCGGGCTGATAAAATCATATTGGAAAAGGCATGTGTTAAGAAAATGACATAAGTGTTTGTAAGCCAAATAGATTTTTGTGAATAGCTACTGGTTGACTTTCTAACATCCATTCATCCTTCTAACTGACTCCCAAGGAATACTGAAAATCCCTGTAGCTTTGGGCCAGCTGACTCTATCCTCAGTAACTGGAATGATACATCTTCTAAGGCTGTTAAAGACAATTAATCCTAGGGCTCTTCTTACACATTTTATAATAGAGATGTAGTCTTCTTGCGTTGGATTACATGGTGTGCAAATGCCTGCTGCAGCCCTTCCTCTGCCACAAGGAAAACCAGCCTGAGTCTGAAGGAGAAGACAAAGCATTTACAAAAATGGCAGGAAAATGTAGCTGAGGCACTGAGCAAATTATACCGGAAGCCTGCCTGACCTCTGAACCTTCTCATTTACATGAACCCATACACCAGCAAATTCCTTTTTTGTTTGATTTAGAATTGGTTTTTTGTTTGTCATTTGCAGTAATAAAAATCAGTACATCGTGGATTGGGAAAAAAGTGATAACACATTGCTTCTCACACGAAGGAGTCTGCATGTCTTTCTCTTCTATCACATTGTAAAGAAAAATACCATCAAGTGTTCAAAAGGGCCATGATCACCGTTTGAAAGAACAAAAAAACCAAGCTCTGAGTCAGAACCAAACATCTACCTTGCAACTAGATATTTTCAATTGCATTTTTTACTGAGTACTTTTATTCAATATAGCTAAAGTAGCTTTCTGGTCTTCATCTGAAATCTGCTCCTTTTCTTATGACACCAGCGAATGTCACCACCAATCTTTACTTAAGTGGGTCAGAAGCCACAGCCTCATCTGTAGCCCCCCTTATTTCATCCCCCATGTATAATCTGTCCCTGTGGCTTATAGATGTACCTTCCAGATACTTCCTCCCCTCCACTCGGTCCAGCTACAGTTACCTTCCTTCTGACCCACCTTCCAAGGTCAACATTTGCTTCTTCTAACCTCACTCCAGAACAGGCACAGTGACCTTTCCACCACTCAGATCTGCTATGCTATCACTCAGTGTTTAACTCCCTCCAACTGTCTTCTCTTTTCTCTGCAAGTGAAGACAAAGCTACTTAACATGGGGGGCCATGGCGTATAATAGAAGGCCTGACTAAAACACCTTTCAGGTCTCTCTTGTCATGTGGCATCACGGCCTCTGTGCAGAATGCACGTCAGCCACACCAGGCTGCTTGTAGTCTCTAGTACTGACATGTGGCCATGTAACATCTCAGTTTCTCATGCTGTATCTTCTGCCTAGAAGGAGATCCATGACTTTGTTTCCTCTCCTGGAAGAAACCTTTCTTGACCTTACTGACCAGGCTGTATCCCCACCCCCAGTATTTGCTCTAAAGGTATCAGGTACCTCTTGTTCTCAGCCTTTGTTATGATATCATAATTGCACATTTTTTCCACTTAACTACATGATTATTTGATTAATGTATGTGTACTCTAGCAGGTTTTAAACTTTTGAAGGCCAGACACATGCCTGCTTTTGTACAAAATTGCTGAGGTAAAGAGGATGCTCAATAAATATTTTCTGAAGGAATGAATGAAATGAAAACAAAGAATGAAAATATTCCAGGTGATCCTTAACATACATCCATTCCTTGATTAGCTCACAAAAACTAATCCTGTCTACCTCCTTCACCACTTCTTTATAAGTTCTATTACAAACTTTGAACAGAAGTACCATACTGGCTTAATTGCATACATTCAATTCTGTCAACACCAGTATTCAATTGGCTGTAGTTTGGAGGAATAATATATGTTATGTGTGACAGAAGGAAAGCTGCTAATTTAGAATTCAGAAGAGCAAAGTCCTAGCTGTCTTGTTGTATCTCACATTAGCTTACTAGTGTCAAAGAAAAATCCAAGCTGGGCAGTAGCTAGAGGTAAAAAAAACCAGATATTCCTCAGGAAGTATTCAACAGGGGAGGAGAGACCTCAGTAAAGAGCTGAGCTAATTCCAAGCACTGCATGGGTGAGTAGGGATTTATAGCCAAGGAGTAGATAAAAAATTACTAAGAGGAAATATTAGGAGTAAAGGGGGATTTCTGGCTAAACTGACTTGACAGAATTCAGCTGAAGGCAGACCAGGATGGTCAGATTATCAGCTGGGGTTTAGTGGAGAATGAGGAATTTGATCAGATATTGAGGGTGAGGGTTCTTTCTGACTGAACATGATTCTTCTAAAACTAGGTGATACCAGCCAGACAGGAACAGACACTGAAGGTCAAAGCCTGCAGGGCTTAGAGGAACGAGAGTAAAATTTAGTTAAGGAGGGGAGCCTGGGTGGCTCAGTTGGTTAAGCGTCTGACTCTTGATTTCAGCTCAGGTCATGATCTCACTGTTCCTGAGATTAAACCTCACATGGGGCTCTGTGCTAAGAGCACAGAACCTGCTTGGGATTCTCTCTCTCCCCCCTATCCAGTGTGTATGTGTGTGTGCGCATGCATGCACTCTCCCTCTCTCTCTCTCTCAAAACGAATAAACAAACAAAAATAAATAGATAAAATAAAATTTAGCTAAGGAGACAGTCTGGTCAGTAGCTTAAGAAAAAAACATAACCCTCCAAAGATTCAGTGTCTTCACATCTGAAGTGGTCATAATAAACCCACCAAATTCACTCCACAGGATTATTCATAAGATCATATAATGTGCCTGCCATCAAAAATGTCAGGCATTATTTAACACAGACTTTGGATTCCTCATCTTCTTCAAGCCTTCCCATATGCCCAATCAGAGGTAGAACTCTAGGAGTATGTTGTTCTTATTGCAATGACACCTGCTATATTTCTGCCTGTTACTTCCACAGGCTTTCTTTCTGAAAAACTCCTATAAATTTAATTCTTCTGATACTATGAAAAGTGACTCATACGCAAGTGACCTGAAATGTTGCCAAGTAGAGAATAAAGGGTCTCATAATCTCTTCTATATGGACGCTAAAGACAGACATTAGCTTTGGAAAAATGCAGTTCTGTCCACATTCTGCTTCCAACACTTAACTATTTGTAACCTTGAGCAATCTTAAATTTTCATACTATTTTCATGGAGATCCTGTGAGGAGTAGAAATAATGGGTACAGAACCTAGTATAGTTCCTGCTACCAAGCTAGTGGATAACAAATGATGGTGACCATTGGTGTTGCTGTAATTATCAGTGTGATTATTGGAAAATGTCACCTTAATGAGATTCATGATATAAGAAAAGCCAGAAATAGTAAGTCTATGATGTAAGCATGTTGCATGATTCTTAGTGAATACTTGTATATATTTTTACTGACTCATTCAAAATTTAATAAAGACCTCTACTTTATATAGATTACGTATGTATTACTCATAAAAATTTTCAGAGAGAGACACTTTATAATATATCTTTACCTAATGAGGACATACTTGTCCAATTTGCTATAAAGTATGTGACGAAACTGGGCCTCCAGAATATCTTGACGATTATGCTTACCATCTTACAATTGTTTATACACATTCCTTTACAAAATTAGTCCTGCTTTGAACTATGGAATCATATACCATGGAGCCATCAAAGATGAATGAGAGGGGTGCAGCTATATGTTATGCGCACAAAGAGATGAGTATGACAGTCCTTGTCACTAACACACTTGGAAGCAAAACATGATACATTGTAATGTATTGCTTATTTGTATGATAGTGCATGTATACACAATGCACTAGAAATACAGAGTAGAAAGCCTCTATTTTTTGAGTTTTATTATTTGAATATTGCCACGACATAGGTCTAAGATTATACCTGTAAGTTGCTGGTTTAACAAGCTCATTCAGTGACTTTTTCAATCAGCAAATCTCCAGGTAACACTTTGACAAGCAGTGCAACTTGGCCTTGTACACATTAGGAGTTCTATAAACAATTACTGCATTTGATTGCCATTGAAATTTAATAGTGTTATATAATGGAAGCTATTTTTATCTCTATGAACACATAGGATAAAGCATTATGAACAAGGTTAATTTAAGGTACAGTGGAAATAAGGTATAATAAAATGATGATCAGTTTAAACTACATATTAATAAATGCAACAACCAGAGCAGCAAATGTTTTAATGTCTTAAGGAGGTGACCTAAGGGGTAAAATTCAAATTATCAATGTTTGAACTATAGGAGAGGTGGTAAATGAACCTTGACAAAATTAGTGTGGTTCTATCATTGTAAGTAAAGTTTGGCATGAATAATCATAGCTTCAAGAAAGATATCATTTAATGATATCAAAAGTTTTTTAAAAGGGGGCGCCTGGGTGGCTCAGCCGGTTAAGCGTCCGACTTCGGCTCGGGTCATGATCTTGCAGTCCGAGAGTTTGAGCCCCACATTGGGCTCTGTCCTGACAGCTCAGAGCCTGGAACCTGCATCAGATTCTGTGTCTCCCTCTCTGTCTGCCCCTCCTCTGCTCGTGCTCTATCTCTGTCTCTCAAAAATAAACAAAAAAAAATTTTTTTTTTAAGTTTTATAAAGGAAAAACTAGTAGTGAGAGAGAGAACAAGAGAGAGAGGAGAGAAAGGTAGGAGGGCATAGGGAATTAACTGGATGGTAGCCCTCCAAAAGATATATGGAGGTGGAGCCTATGAACATGATCTTATTTGGAGAAGGTCTCTGTGCATGTAATTACATTTCCTGGAATTGAGGCAGGTCCTAAACACAGTGACAGGCAGTTGATAGCACAAGAGAAATGCAAAGACATGGAGGAGAAGGCCATGTGAACATGGAGGCAGAGACTGAAGATATGCAGCTTCAAACCCCAGAACCTGAGGGGGCATTGTGGGTACCCTACATTTGTAACCAACTCAGAAATCCAGGTAGCCTGTGGACCGCTCTGGTGCCTGGCATCTGAACAATCTTGTTGAAGATCTTGTTCCTATCTTGTAAGATCTGACACTGACTATGGATATTTAGTGTTAGAATTGCAATACTTACTTTGTGCTTAACTTGTGGGATCTACACATATTCTGGGTAGTGTCCACGTTGAATGTGAGTTGTAGGACACTCAGTTGGTATCAGAGAATTGCTATCAGAACATGTTGGAAGATTCACTGTTTAGAAATCGTGTTCCAAAGGGAAGACCAAAAGTGTGGTTGGACAACCTTTTGCTGAAGAGACTGGGGATATGACCCATAGATCCAATTAAGTATATCAGAAGAAGCCAGGACTAGAGCAGAGACTATGCAGGAAAGACCCGAGGAAGATTCTTGTATAATGCATGGACCCTGAGACACACACAGGAGACCACTATGGTTTTAGAGAATATTATATCAGCAGAAACACTACCATCTTAGACTGAAAGGGACAGAAATAAGACAAAATGACAATAGACTGTTAGACTTCTAAAAGTCTACAGTTAAGAATGGAATCATGGAACTATTAGGCCGCAAACATATACTGTTCTACAAGAAAAAGGAAGAATAACTCTTGGGGCCACCAAAAACAGAGAACAAAGCTTCAAGCCACAGAGCATTATTCTCAGCCCTTGAAACATAATGAGGTTTTCCCTGATGAGTTCTGAACTTGCTGGGGTTTGAATGGACCCTTTGTTCTTTCCATTTTCCCCCTTTTGGAATGGGACTATCTGTTCTATACCCATCTCACTATTGTATTTTAAGAGTAACTAACTTGTTTCTAGTTTCATGGAAGAAGAAGATTTTTGCCTCGGGATGGACTATACCCAGAGTTTCACTCATACTTGATTGAGATGATTTAGATAATGTGACCTAAGACCATCTGATTTTATATTTAGATAAATTTTGGACTTGGAGTCATGCTATATAACGGGTTGAGGCTTTCAAGGGCATTGGAACAGGATGGATGTATTTTACATACAGAACAGATTTGAATTTTTGGAGGGCAGAGGGCAGATCATAATGGGTTGAATTGTGACCTTCCAAAAGAGACTTCCACTTGAAAGTTGTAAATGTGACCTTATTTGGAAAAAAAAAAAAAAAAAGAGTCTGTAGACATAACTCAGTTAATAATCTCAAAATGAGATTATCCTGGGTTTAGCTCAGGCCCTAAATTGAAAAGCAAGTATCTTTATAGAACAGCAGAAATACAGAGACACAGGGGAGAAGGCAATGCGAAGGTGAAGGAAGAGTTTGGTGTCATGTAGCTAAAACCCCAGGAATACCCAGGGTTGTCTGCCATCACCAGAAACTAGGAGGCAGGCAAAGAGCAGATCTGACCTCCAGAACTGTGTAGAGACATGGCCCTGTTGTTTTAAGCCACCCACTTCTTGGAAATTTATTCAGGCAGCTAAAGAAAATTAATATATGGGAACAAAAAGAAAAAGTGGATGGATTTGTTAGTAGTTGTACCATATGCTCAAATGAGAAAAAAAAATCATTGTATATTTACCTTCTCAGTACAATGATCCAAAATAAATGTTCAAGCAGAACCCAACCCACCAGTTATACCTTCAATGGTCACAGAAACAGCTATTGTTCAGCTTATACCTTGGAAAAGTTCGAATTTTATATCCATCTCTTTATTTTACGCTGAGCAACTCAGATACCTCAACAGGGCACTGATTTATTTATCAGAAGGGAGAAAAGCTGTCTTATTCTTGATACTGACGAATAAACATTGACCAAAAGAATAGAAGAGACAGAAAAAAACAACACAGAAAGGTTTGGAATATACATAAGTGAGGCTTGAAAACCAAAGGGATGGAATGGGGAAGTTAAGACATGATTATAATGAATTTAAAAAACAAACCACCTTTTTCCTACTACAATTTATAGTGTTGATAAAAACAGCAGAGTAATGCATAAGATTCGTATTCAGATGGAATCACATGTTAAATTCAAATGTGGTATCTTAATTCCCAATTGCATATACATATATGAATATATATAT
>NW_026057584.1:98255116-98261263 GCF_023721935.1 Panthera uncia | reverse complement strand
TATATGTATATATATGTATATACGTATATATATGTATATATGTATATGTATATATGTATATACGTATATATACATGTATATACATATATACATATATATTCATATATATATATATATGTAAAATTTTTTAAAGAATATAATACATACCTCAAAACTCTGAGACCATTTGTTGTGACTATAACGCACATGCATGTCCAGCAAGGGTAATAAATGTTGCAAATTAAGTTGAATAATGACTTCACTGTCTAGTTGGTTTCTACATGACAGACACACATGGGGTTTGAAAGCAAGTCAGTATTTATAATGCAATATAGAGTATAAGGTGTATGCTGAAATGGGATTTCTGAAATGTCACCCACATACTAATTTACTGCTATTTCCAGAAGAAAAATAAATGCACTGAACACAACCAATATAGACTGAAGATTAACAGAAAACCTCAATTACAAATCATATTTTTCCCTTTAAACTTTACTTTGCTCTAAGGACAACTTCATAGGTTTTGAAGAAAGAGAAGAATAAAAAAGAAAGGATATTCACTGTTTACCTAGAAGAATGTCATTTGGCATAGTTATAACTGGATCAGAAATTGATAACTTCAGATATGCTTCAATCTCTAAAGTTCTTGTTTTGCTAAAAATCCTACAAAGAGATGCTATTTTGTCAAACCATATTTTGTTTGTTGGAGAAAGAATGCAGAAGATAGATGCCAGTCAGTTTTATAAACACGAACCCACAAACCAAAGACTCAAAGGAATTTCCAGGCTGTTGGGAATTAAATCAATTTCAAAAGTTATGTCAAGAGAAATTCAGTTTCAGAGATGTGTGCCAATCTGAAAGTTTCTCACATGAGAGTGATGGCTTCACATTGGTTCCTTATGCTAATAAGCAACATATTTGCTTCATTAGTGTAAGTGGGTGGTGCTGTTTAGGGTGGAGAGGCAGAGATATGAAAGAAAGCAATGTTTGACAATACAAGACAGGAATTCCTAAGCAGCATTAATCTCTACTTAAGCAATGGAATATTCACCCTTGTTATTTGAATAGATGCTATAAATAAAAGAACACTTCTCTTTTGTTATGGTAAAGAGGATGAAAAGAAAATAGATGATGATAATGGCCTTTTACTTATTAAGTTTAAGAAAAAAAATATTTTAAGCATATAGCTACTTCCTTTATGGTAGTTTCTAGTAATACATCTCATTAATAAAATTGTAAAGTAAATTAAAATGAGATATGCCATCTCTTCACACCTGGCTTTAGACAAGGACAGATGCAACGAACAAGGCAACACACTCTCTGTATAAAAGAGATAGCATGTCATTATATGGATTTGTGATTTTGCAAGTAGATTATTTGCATGTATATGGGTGATATATCAAGATTTATTGTATTTAAATATGTGGCATATATTTGATATTTATATTATGCAAGTATGTATCTAATTATTTATTTAATATATCAAATCAATTCTATATCAGCCATCTATATCTATAATCAAATTTCTATTGATTTCATTTCTCTGGAGAAATCTGACTAATATACTCTGCGATCTAATTCTAGGAATTATTCTGGTTTGATTTGTTTTTTTAAAGTCCTCCATTAAGTTGCACAATGGTCTATAAGATACTGATACTCAGTATTCTACTCTATACAGAAGCCCTCATTTGGTCATTTCTGGAAGTATCTGTTATAATTATTACTGCAACCAGATATTCTGTCCTGACTAGGCCTAACTCAGAATGCATTTTCTTTCTCTGAATAATTATATGACTATTATTTTATACTGTACCTTCTATTTCCTATCCATTAAATCAAAAGTGGGCAAACTACAGCCTCTGGGCCAAATCTGGCCTGCTATTTTTGTAATAAAATTATCCTGGAGCACAGCCATGTCTATCATGGTATCCATGGCTGCTTGTGTCCTGCAACAATAGATTTGAGCAGTTGAAGCAAAAACCATAGTACCAAAGCCAAAATATTTACTATCTAGCTCTTGGCAGAAAAATCTTGCTGACATAACTAAATCAATCTCTAGTTGCTTCACTGAAGTCTCTTCAAAGATACCATATACTTATTGGAGAAAACTCCCGCATCTCCTACGTATTCTGTGTTCCCATTAGCTGCTAATATGATTCATGGCATGTTGGCATGGCAGAAGCTTAAAATTAGATGGTGACTTGATTTCTTGACTTGGAGATTTAAAAACAAACAAAAAACAAGCAGAAGAGGAAGAAGAGTCCAGGTATTGAAGAAGTATAACGTGTTTTCTTTGATTCCAACAACCTTCTGGGTTACATGATAGTGTGCTTTTTGTTTGTTTGTTTGTCTGTTTGTCCTTGGATTTTTCTTTACTAAATGGTGAGCTTTTTAAAGAGCAGAAACAATTATTTTCATTTTTTAAATTTCCAAACACCAAGGACGGTATCTTGCTCAGAGTACATGTCCAGTAAACGTGTTTAACGAATGAATGAAAAGGAGTAGCCAAAGCAAAGGGCCAAAGGTCAGAAACACCCTGGCTAAGAGCTCAGTGCTGTTGGAGTATAAAAGGCAAGGGAGGCCATGGTGAGGAATCAGGTCACAAAACTAAGCAAACATTATGAAAGGCCGAGTGAGATAAATTAAGGACTTTGATGCTATCATTTACGTGACTGAGTGACCACTGGAGAATAATAATTAAGGGAGAAACACAGGTCGAGTTGTGTTTAGATAGATCACTTTAAAGGTTACCATTAGAATATTAGAACAAATGTTATTGAATATATCTGTTGATATAGCCAGATGGAGAATTTGCTAGAGAGAAATTATGTGGCTCCTGAAGCAAATAAAACATACTGCACCTTCCAAAAAACAAGTAAATGTAAAAATTAAATATAGGGCCGCCTGGCTGGCTCAGTCGGTTAACCCTCCGACTTTGGCTCAGGTCATGATCTCATGGTATGTGGGTTCGAGCCCCATGTTAGGCTCTGTGCTGACAGCTTAGAGCCTGGAGCCTGCCTCACATTCTGAGTCCCCCTCTCTCTCTGTCCCTCTCCTGCTCAATGTCTTTCTCTCTCTCTCAAAAATAAATAAAAATGTTTAAAAACTTGAAATTAAAAAATTAAAATTAAATACATCTTAAAGTCCTTAATAAGTTTATTTATACAACTAAATAAATAAGTCACCCACATAGATAAAGCATATAGGGGAAGCAGAATTGCATTACTAGAAGTTCTGGAAATGGTTAAATGATTCAGAACAACTGCCTATTTCTGTAATCTTCATGCACAGATCATGTTTTGTTCATTTAAGTTACAACTTCCTGAAAGTATGTCCCCAGAGGAAACCCCATTAGTTATAATGAAGTATAAATCACCAAATTAATTAGGCCCTATTGATCTAATTTTATTTTATATTTTAAATTTCCCAAAGATCAGTTTGATCCCATAAGAATAGCAATGCAACAGACAAGCAAGATGTCAAATGACTGAGAGCTGAATTAGAGACTTTCTTTAACTTGGCAAATTTTTACATAATGGAGTTTTCCAATTTACATACACTTCCATGAAAATATACTTCTTACACAAAAATTGTATTCATATGTGAAATATGAATACAGTAGAAGGATAAGAAGCTTTGAAATCAGAGAGTTGAGTGCAATTTCAAGCACCATCAGAGTCAAATTGTGATATTTGGTAAGTCATTAACTTTTCTGTGCCACATTTTTTTATCTTGAAAATGATGATATCATACCTACTCAACTATACTCTTGTATAAATTACACATAACGTATGCCAAACCAGTATAAGTAAACAATACAGTTCCATGTAGAT
Source organism: Panthera uncia (assembly GCF_023721935.1). Classification (NCBI taxonomy): domain Eukaryota; kingdom Metazoa; phylum Chordata; class Mammalia; order Carnivora; family Felidae; genus Panthera; species Panthera uncia. The sequence continues at coordinate 98,257,451 of NW_026057584.1, read as the reverse complement.
TCTTTGAAAGGATATTTTTAAAATCTATTCTGCCAAATTTAATTGCACATAAGACATAGTTGTATTAGCAATGAAAAATACATCTATATTATACATAACTCATTTTCATAAAAGTTAAGCCATATATGTTTCAAGAGTAAAAAAAAAAATCAATGCAATCAGACAGCCTTTGTCTACTTTCAAAGACTTTAAGTTCTTCACTAATTTTATCTGCAATTATATTTATCCAAAGGGGAGAGAAGGTTGAAAATGAGGTCTCAAATACTACATGTCCTGCATTTTCCTACATTTTCTACATTTATTATTTCCTACATTTTCTTTGTGTTTTCCAAGGGAGAAAAATGTGGGTCCTCTGGAAGTCATAGTCATATCTCAAAAATTTTTTAATTCACCTGCTTCGTACATAGAGAACAACTACTGTTTGCCATGACCCCTGCACTGTAGGAGGTCAGCCTTTAAAGTAGGTTTGCTAAAACCTGGTTTTATTTCTCATCTTTTGAGCCTTCCTTTATATTTCAGATCTGAAGTCACTGTTTTCATGTGAGCTAGTCTGAGAACCCTGTGACATATTTTCAAAATGAAAATAAATGGCTCAACTTTTGATCATAATCTCATTAGAAAAGTTCAAATATCCACAAAAGAATGAAATGTTTACTTACTCTCACTTCTGTAAAAGTCACTCTCTAATTATTTCCATTTTGTTTGTAGCCAATTAGCCAAGTAGCTTGAATCACTGAACTAATAATGAAATCTGATTATCCATTCAATCCTTGTATAGAGCTGCTACCCTTAGCTCAATACTACATCAATCCACATCACTATCCCCAACCAACTACTTTCCCATAAAATGCCAGATTATATTTTTGCTCCCTAAAGTAACATAAAAATTAGAGGAGAATATGGCATTATGGTGATTTGCTTTATAAAAGGAAAAATTATTAAAGCTGCGTCTACTTTCATGTACATATTCCACTACTATTATGAACATAAGTCAAAGTGACATTTCGTTTCTTCTCAAAATGCATTAGAAGAAAAAGCAGTTGCAAAGTAATGTTGTTCTTGTATTATTAAAAAAGTTGTTATCATATGATATTAGTACATTTAAACCTGTGATTTGGGAAGTGGATATTTTTATTTTGTCGAGACGAGGGATTATAAAGAGGGAATGGGAAAACAACACTAATATACAAGGAAATAGTTATTTTTTTTTATTTGGTCTTAATTGGGGCACCTGGGTGGATTAGTGGGTTGAGGGTCCTACTTCAGCTCAGGCCATGATCTCATGGTGTGTGAGCTCAAGCCCACATCAGGCTCTCTGCTGTCAGTGCACAGCCCACTTCGGATCCTTTGCCCTCTCTCCACACCTCCCCTGCTCACTCTCACACTCTCTCTCTCAAAAATAAATAAACATTGGGGCAGTTGGATGGCTCAGTCAGTTGGGCATCTGAGTTTGGCTCAGGTCATGAACTCGTGGTCTATGGGTTGGAGCCTGGCATCGGGCTCTGTGTCAACAGCTCAGAGCCTGGAGTTTGCTTTGGATTCTGTGTCTCCCTTGCTCTCTGCCCCTCCCCCGTTCATGCTCTGTCTGTCTCTCTCTCTCTCTCAAAAATAAACGTTATTTTTAAGTAAGTGAATAAACAAAAATAAGTATTTAAAAAGTTTTAAGAATAAAAAAAATAAATATAAAATTTGGTCTTAGCTGCTTTTCTTTCTATTGCAACTAAAATTTCTTATTTGTAAACACTGGAAGGCATATATGTGAGTGTATGTTGGTGAGGTGAAGAAGGAAGATGGTTCTTTGTAAATGGTCATTCCACTTTGTCAGCTCCTGTTATGCAGAGCTGATTTCAAAGCACCACCTTCTATGCAATGTGCACACTGGCAATTATATATTTGACTCTTTTAAGGGCTACCATGCCATTCACATAACTGTCTCTAAATTTGAGCCTTGTTATTCCACTCTGGTTACAATTTCTTCATGAAGCTGTTTTATACATCATCTGGAGGTGTCTGTTTAGTGGTCAGAATTGTGTGTTAGACCACTCTGTCAGCTGGGTGTAAGAATGAATTTAAAACTGACAGGTCAAAAACCAGAGAGATCAACCAGAGCAGCACTGTCAAATGGAAATATATTAGAACCACATAGGTCATTTTAAAGTTTGCTACTAGCCATGTTAAAAAAGCAAAATGAAAGAAGTGAAATTAATTTTAAGAATACATTTTATCTAACATATTAAAAATACTGCCATTTCAACATTAAGGCGTTAAAAATTATATATATATATATTTATATGTATAAATTTTTATAAATATTTATATTTACATAATATATATT
>NW_026057584.1:98202739-98255016 GCF_023721935.1 Panthera uncia | reverse complement strand
TATATATAATATATATATTATATATAATATATATATAAATTATATATAATATATATATTATATATAATATATATATAAATTATATATATAATATATATATATATTATATATAATATATATACACCTTCACCTACAATATGTAGTTTATGCTTTTAGCTAGTGGCTACATGCACCAGCCAGATTACAAGTTAACAGTCATGTGGCTAATAATGGTTACTTATTTTGGACAGTCAGAACTTAGAGCTTGCTCTAATATCTAAGAAGAAAAAGGTTGCATCCCCAGCAGATAAGCTGTAGCTAGAATAGTGAAGCAATAGGTGAAATTGGGTCCTGATGACTTATTGGAGGTCATGGGTGAGTGGGAAGGAAGAATAAACACCATATCTTGTTGGCTTATGAGGGAAATATTATGAGGGAAGAAAAAAAAGGAAAATGAGTAGCAAACATCAAATGCTTAAGACAAAGAAAAATATATTAGATATTACACAAGCAACTACTTCAACTTATGGGTGGGAAAAATCATGCATATAAATAGAAAATCTATGAAAAACAGAATTGCTTTATGAGTAGTTGGTAAATTATTTTTTTAATATGAAATTTATTGTCAAATTGGTTTCCATACAACACCTAGTACTCATCCCAACAGGTGCCCTCCTCAATGCCTATCACCCACTTTCCCCTCCCTCCCACCCCCCATCAACCCTCAGTCTATTCTCAGTTCCCAAGAGTCTCTTATGGTTTGTCTCCTTCCCTCTCTGTAATTCCCCCCCCCCCCTTCTCCTCCCCCCTGGTCTTCTGGTGAGTTTCTCAGGATCCACATAAGAGTGAAAACATATGGTATCTGTCTTTCTCTGTAGGACTTATTTCACTTAGCATAACACTCTCCAGGTGCATCCATGTTGCTACAAAAGGCCATATTTCATTCTTTCTCATTGCCAAGTAGTATTCCATTGTATATGTAAACCACAACTTCTTTATCCATTCATCAGTTGATGGACATTTAGGCTCTTTCCATAATTTGCAAAATTATTTTGTAATAATTTATTCATAGAATGATCACAGATAACTTTTATCTGAAGATCATTTTCATTCACAAAAATTACCACTTTTGGGAAACATGTTTATTTGGGGAGTTTTGTAACTGCCATTTCGTCTCAAGGTTGCAGACTAAAATACAAATTGTCTAAGTAGTAGTGTAGATTGATCTGGTTTCATGTAGAAAATTTCATTTAGAAAAGCCAGTCTCATAACCGCTTCAGTGAAACAAAAAACACAAAATTCCAAATAATCAAGTTTAAAACTAAGATTACTTTCTTTAGTAAAATCTTACCTAACAGGTTTTTTTTTTCAATTTATAGATATTTTTCTTTGTAAATGTGTATCTTTGTAGATGTAAATCTACTTATGATATAATGGCAGGAAATGAATGTCAGACCAAAATAATATACTATAAAAGGAATCAGAATGAATTGGGTTTAATTTTAGCATTTAGCATTCAGCACTGGGTGACATTAACCATATTATTTAACTTTCTTGTGGCTCAATTTTTCCATCTGCAAGATGATGATCTATTTTGCAGAATTATTTTTTAAATTAGAGAAATACATGCAAAATATATAACATTTGTATTGGTTTAACAAATATGCAATGCCTAACATAATTATCTCTCAAAATATTGTAATACTTATTCACAGGGATAATAATTTCTGATTCTGTGTAGCTTTTCATATAAAAATAAGATTAACATCAAAAGAAAAAACTTGGGCATTCTCATAGATAATTTGAGGATTTTTAAAATTTCTTTTGGTAAATTCCTAAGTATGTCAGTGTCATTGTTTGCAAAGTTCTACAGAAATACCTATCTCTGAATTATGTGGAAAAATAAATTTTTATACATCAGCCCTGAATAATTTCAGTGGGAAGGAAAAATATTCAAGGCAATCAGGTAAAATCTGTATCTTCTTCTAAAGAACCAAAGTTGCTTGCCAATATTATTGGCAAAGCAATTATGCCAAAATGAGAAAAAAATGAAGGTGTTCTTTTAAATCTAACTCATTTTCTCTTCTTTCAGTTGTCAAAGAAAGAAAATCAAAGTTCTCTATACTTCATTTCAGTAACCTAATTTTTTTTTCCATTCCTCCCACCCCAAACACCCACACAACTTTTTCTATATTGAGCTCTGAATCCATTACTGCTTTTCTAGGGGGCCCAAGCCAAAGTATTTGTAATAAACTGGTAATTAACTTATTAAAGAATCTGCTAGATCATCATGTCCCAAACCATCTTCGTTAAAAAGCAAAAACAAAAACAAACAAACAAAAAACATTTTAAACATCTCAACCCATGATGGTCCAACACATTAAAAAATACAATTAAAAAATATTCTTAGAAAAATAAAATAGTAAAGATTGATGATATACAAGCTCAAGATTTTTTCATCCCTTAGAGTCAACAGGCATATTAAATTTTAATATTTTCAGGTCAAACATAACATGGTGAAATAATTAAATACATGCATCGCTCATTGAAACTATAAACATTAATATAGAAAATATTATGCAACATATTTTGACATTCTAGAGTCATAACTAAATGGAAATGTATAAGGTTATAATGATTTTCCGTATTAAATATCTGCAAAGACACTTTAAATGAATATCATATATATGAATAATCAGATATTAATGTGATAAATGAATTTGCTTCTGACTTTTTAACTTTTCTAATCTAGGTTGCATTGACAACAGCACAACTCATAAAAAATAATGTATATATAAACTGCTTCAGTGTCTTGTTTTAATCACCCTTATAGTAGAAAACCAGTGTCACAGTGGTGTCTTGATGGGAACAGAAGAGATTTTAATGCAATTTCATTGAGCTCAGATTATTCTTTTAAACTTTTTTTTCCGTCAAAATGTAGCAAGCAAATGATACTCCATTTTAAAAGTCATTTTCAGTCTTTCGTTAATAGCTAGTCTCCCTAATTTATAAGTTTAGAGTCAAGTTTGTCTTTTGACTAAAGACATAGATTTGGATAACAAACCTTCTATGCATGGATCTTCCTTTTAGGGATGTGAAATTCAAAATGTTCTACTAAATTTTTTAAGGTGTTGTTGATCACTTTTCACAGATATACAGTATCAAAATCACCTACTTTTATTGATAATTTCTCTCAAATTGTGGAACATCAGGATTTTTAAACCTCAACGAATAATCAATGTGGTTATCCGAAGTGTATGTTTATATCAGGGTTAAACTGATGTCCTACCTCACAGTACTACTTGCAAAGTGTTTGCCCATGATTCAAACATCATTGAAAGAATTCTTCTCCTTATTACCTACTATTGCCCAGCATGTAATAACTTGGTTATGATGTTTTGATACTGTCACATAATAAAGAGAATAACCTTGAATATAATACATATTCTTTAGATGATTCGTAATTTTTACTAAATTAATAACACGTTTTAGTGCAGCTGAGGTCTTCTTTTCTGTTTATTGTTTGATTTGGTTTTTGTAGCAATAGTTCCTCAGTGAAGAAAGCATCCCATTGATTTACAATTAGCATAAACTTCTTAACCTACATTTGGTAACCAGCCTTCAAGATGTCCCCCAATACCCATACCTCCTGCTATTGACATTCTTGTGTGGTACCCTTTGTGCTCAGTTTGATCTGTGTGACAAATAGCATGTAGTAAACAGGATGGTATATAACTTTTAAATCATTGTAACTGTGGCTTCTGTCTGGAACTGTTCTCACTCTTTTTGATCACTCATCATGGGAGAGTCCATCCTATCAACACGGCTATGAGGAGGCTACCAAGGTAAGGAAATGGCCAATAACTGGTGACGACTGAGTTCCGCCAACAACCACGTGAGTTGCTGGAAGCTGATCTTTCAGTCCCATGTGATCTTCAGATGGTTGCAGCTCTGGTCACCAGCTTGACTAGAGCCTAATGAACTCACCTGAGCCAGAACTACCCACTCAGCTGTCCCACATTCATGAGTCATAAAAATGGTGAGAAAAAAAAATGTTTGATTTTTTTAAGCCATTAAGTTTGGGGTGATTTGTTATCAGCAAAAGATAACTGAAGCACTGTATAAGTAAACCATAATGTTCTCCTGTCTTTGCATCTGGGTCATTGGAACCGAAGTCCAAAACAACATCATACTACAATGTTATGCCTTTCAGAACTGGTTGTAATTATTAGCAATGAAGCTAAAGAAATGAATCCTTCTTGTCATCCCACCCAAGAACTGTTGTGTTAGCAATATCTAGGACTTCAGTAAGATGCCATTAAAAAAAAAAATACTTTGATGATTTTATGTGTTCTAAGAGCTGGTATTCCATATCATTAACCATTTCCCAAATATGTCAAGCTATGTTTTAACAGTTAGACGGTACTTGATCTATCCTTTTTAAATGTTAAATTTACCTAACATTTGCAAGAGTGCATCTTTGATACAGTCTTTCACTAATGTCTCAGCAATTTAATATGGTCCTTCAGTCTCAACGTGATGTGCTACTTTAAAAGAAGCCCTTGAAGAATGAGTGTGTGTATTTGAATTACTGAACATCAGCTTCCTTTGAGTTTTTAATCCAGTATCTTCTCTTTCAGAATTTCTTTATGATTCAATGTGCTTTTTATTTTGGATATAAATGCTACTTAAATTAGAATAGATTTGTTGTGTCATTGGCCAGTACATCTCTCACAAAAAACACAGTTATTCTAATACTTCACTATAAATCATGCCTACAAAAGTAAACTCAATACCTGAAGGACCATACTTTTGCGTAAAATTAGTATTAATCATTTTGTTTTTCATTTCTTTAAAATCACTTGTAACGTTGTCATTAGACTTACTAATACTGCTATATATAAAATAATTCATATTAATTCTTGCCCAAGTTTAATGTGAACTTGTTTCACCATATAAAATTTTAGGTGAAAAAAAATTACAAATCATATTTTCTTAACTAATACTACTACATAGCCATAAATTTTTGTAAATACTTGATTAAAAAAAAGATGTTCATAAAAACAAGTCATACAATAACTAAATGTTTAAGCTTTCTCATATTTTTAATGCTTTTGGGTTTGATCTAACAGATTAACCTTTAAATAACACATGAGTACTGCTTACTTCACATCAGATACAATTTACCACGCCCAGATCATCAACACCTAAATGGATCTGCTTCCTGTTGAGACAAGTTCCCTGATCTTGCTCTTTGAATGCGGCAGTAATTACTAAAAACATTTTTTTTTAATTATTGTATCATCTTGTCATGACTCTAACAAACAATTCACTGCTTAGCACCGATTCATAGACCATACTTGAAGTTCTATGTAATCTTTCACAGCTCTTCGAAATTTGACTTCATTTCTATGAAAGAGAACCTCAGGTGAGTTTTAGTGTAGAATAAGAAATGTAATTCACATCTATGACATTTATTTTTAGATCCAAATAAATTCAAAATGTCTATATTAGAATGAAGGGATTTGGAAAACTGTCATTTGTTCACTCTTGAAATTTCCTTTTGGCATGTGACTGCTTATCCCAGTGGGTTAGATCATCCTACTAAGGATGAGATTTATTTGTTAATAAACCTGATAAACGTAAACACAACATCAATCTCTCAAATGACAAAAATAAAACAATTTAGTTATAAGCTCTATGGTCTTAGTCAAGGGAAGCCAAGGTGTGGATTGTATGAGTAGTGGCACAAGCAATGGCATACTCTTCTTGAGGAAATTTGGGTAAGGGAGTTTTATAGAAGGCCAAGAGCAGCAGTGAACAAACAGGGCATGACTGGCTGGGAATGCATACCTGGCCTTATTTAGGAAGATCAAGGAACAAGGCAATAAATACTAAGCCCAGAGCTGGCTTGGCCTTTTGGGGCTGGCTGACTGGCTACACTGCATTTACAGGAACATGAATGTTTCAGTTTTTGCCTTGACACTTTGGGCAGGTGTGGCTACATCTAGGGCCTAGAAAGTTCTTTCGACAAGACTTTATCATTGACTCCACCCAACTTTTGTCTAAGTATTTCTTGAAAATAAAGAATCGTTTTTACCAGTAAAATACATCAAAATTCTTATTTTATTTAGAATGAATTTGAAACAATACACTGTAAACATGACTGCCTATTGGTAGCCAGAACTTATAATACATCTTAAAGCAATGGTTTCTTCGTAGCTTTGAAATGGGTTCTGATCTAGGCTAACCATTCTCTAACCACATGGAAATACTAGCTCATGTTGTGATTATTGCATGGCAACAACTGGTTGTAACTGGCCCCAGTAGATAGACCTATGTCCCACCAAACACAACTGTCTTATATCTGGCACATTTCATCCATATTAATGACCTGGTTTGCCACAATATTAATTTAAATATTATTTCCATGTTGAAACCTCTACTTACATAAAAGCTTCATGTGGTCAGTTTTTATTTCTCTGTATCTTAACCTTGAAGAATAATTATCCCATACTGAGTTGATCTGTACTGTTCATAGCAATGTTCAAATGGCCGAGAATATATCATAAACTACTTTTTCCTGGTCCATAATTATCAACTGGTTATTAATTTTGCTCCTTGCATGTGCTGGTTCAGTATTAGTTCTCCTACACCCACATTATTATCCCTGTGCTCAACCTCGTAAGAAAAGTATTACTTTTGTAGTTGTTGTATTTGTATAACCCACATGTCAAGCTTCCATGACAGGATTCAATTTTAGGGCTGCCTGTCTCCCTGGTAGGTGCTCCTTCCACAACCTACACTACTACCAGAAAAGAGTGTAGAAATGGGAAAGAAGTGGGGCGCCTGGGTGGCGCAGTCGGTTAAGCGTCCGACTTCAGCCAGGTCACGATCTCGCGGTCCGTGAGTTCGAGCCCCGCGTCAGGCTCTGGGCTGATGGCTCGGAGCCTGGAGCCTGTTTCCGATTCTGTGTCTCCCTCTCTCTCTGCCCCTCCCCCGTTCATGCTCTGTCTCTCTCTGTCCCAAAAATAAATAAAAAACGTTTAAAAAATTTTAAAAAAAGAAATGGGAAAGAAGCAAACTTAGATCTCTAAGTTGAAGTAAATTTAGACTCATGTAGCATTTAAACTGTGCCCAGCACAGAGGATTTACTTAACTAAAAATTCCAGTGCTTGACATGTTGGGGAATAAAAGCAAAGTCAAATATATTGTATTGATTTTGTTATGCATTTTAAGATATTCAAAAATGTGTGAATATTATACTATGTTAGTGTGTATATCTATATGTCTATCTATCTATCTATATATACACACACACAAGGTGTATATCTATCTATATATCTATATATATATACACACACAAGGTGTATATATATATAGATATATAGATAGATATATAGATATATATGATATATATATACAAGCCACTATCCTAATAAGTACAAGAATACTGATAGAAATGAAGATCTTTGTGTACATTTCCATAATCACAAAAACCTCTACTCCCTTTTGACTATCGAGTCCACTGAATTGGGATTTGTTATCTCTACATCTTTAATACTTTTATTACGTTTATATGTATCTTGGTACAATATATGGTATTATATTATAAAGGGATTACCCAATCCTAACTCTCAGGTAATTATACAATTCCAGATTTTATATTATATCCTCCAGTCCAACAAAAATATTCTTTTTTGTCTGGTATCCTTTATTGTGATTGAGTAGTTAGCTACCATTTTTTGTACATAATCTCTTTCTCCCCAGTTTGGCTGTCCTGCTGCTATATAGTTTCACTCTGACATATTTAAATACGTATTTCTTGTCATTCATCCTTCTTGTAATTAATTATGTTTTGAAAATATTACTGTCTTTCATCAACTGTAAAATTCTCATATATCCTTTTCAATAAACATGCACTCTCACCCTTTCTCACTATTATATCCTTCTGGGATTCCAATTAGATGTATATTAGGTCTTCTTATTATATCCCCAATGTGTTTAAACCTGCTTTAATAGCTTTTGTTTCTTTATGTTACATTCTAGATCATTTACCCATTAGTATTTGCCAGTGCACTCTTTTACACAATGTTCTTAATTTGCTTTATAACACATTAGTTGTCAAATATGCCAACCTATTTTTGAAAGTCATGTTTGTGTTTTTTATTCATAACATTACTTCTTTAAATACATATTTACAAGCATCTGCAGTCCTAATTCTACATTTTATTCTTTCTGTTCTTTGCTCTTTCTGATTCTCTCATTGTTTCCATTATAATTTCTTTTTCTGACCTCCTATTCAGCTGATCTTATCTGATGAAAATCCTGAAGCATCTAGGGTAAACTTAGTTTCTCTAGAGACTATCTACATTTGTTTCTTTCATGGTCTCTAAGACAGTGCTTTTCATGCTTTAATGTATATGGTAGATAGAGCAAAAGCCACCCAAGGTTGCTTATATCTTAATTTCCAGAACCTTTGTATATGTTACCCTCTGTACAAGAAGGGTGTCTTTGCAAATGGGGTGAAGTTAATCATACTGGATTGTACAGGTAGGCCCAGTGTAATCACAAATGTTCTTATATGAGGAAAGCAGGAGGGCCATTATAAGGGAAGAAGATGTGAGGATGATGCAGAGTAGGGAGAAAAAGAGAGGTCTGAGATGTTGCATTGCTGGCTTTGAAGATGAAGGAGGAGCTAACAAGCCAAGAAATGCGGGCAGCTTCTAGGAACCTGAAAAGGCAAGGAGATGACTTTCCAATACCTTTATATTAAAACTTCTGATCTTCAGTAAGATAATACATTTGTGCTGTCTTCCACTAACTTTGTAGTTATAACATTTTGTTCTACTAAGTTTGTTATAGCATCAATAGGAAACTAAGGCAATATACATGAAAATCACCTTGGGATCTTGTTAAAAAGCAGAATCTGACAGCAGGCCTGGGAAAAAGGGTGAGGGTTTCTATATTTCTAACAAGTTCCATTGTCACTGAAATGAAAACCTCAAACAGTGTGTGAAAGCAAAATATTTTTTAGCACAACCTTTCATGTAGACGAGGTCCCTAACTTTGTAAAGAGTCTCATTTAACCTCTCTTCTTCTATAAACTAAATGACTTGTCCCTGTCCCCTGAAGAGACACTAAATTTATGGTACAAACAAATGTAAGAAAAGCCTTTATCTCATTTCTTGTTTACTTTACTGGTTTCAGCTCCTCTGTCATTTATGGTCTCCATACTGTCTTGTTATCACATCTATGCATTCATGAGCATATCTGTTGCATTTTATGCAGGATTTCTAGTTATTTTTATGACGGAAAAAGAATATTTAATCTGCTATACCCATAGAAATAGAAGCCTTCATCTGTATTTACAAATTTGAAAACTGTCTACTCACTTCTCAGTGAATATTTCCTCAATGACTTCTGTTTGCTTTTAGGTGATTCTTGCTACTAAAACAATTAATTGCTAATTAAAACCTTTATGTCCTAAATAATAGTTAATGGTTGTTTTAGGGAATAAAAGTCAGTATCAGAGAAATCAAGTAATTAATACAATTAATATGTATGTGGATCGCTTTAAATGTTTCGACTAAAGAAAGTCAGTGGGTGAAAAGGAAAATCTGCATTTTCTGTTAAGTTTCTGTCATGAACTTAAAAACTCTGCAGATACCATGAGCCACAGACTTCATATATATTAATCAGCCATTTGATATTCACACCTTTTCAAAATAAGGCTTATCCTGATTGTAGACAAGAGAAAACTCAGACGTGACAGAAAAAAATTTTTAGAGAGTCCTCCTAGAAATGTAAGAACTTACACATTTAAGAATTACACTAACATTTATTGCACATCTGGTTGTGTCAAGATCAGGAAACAATATCCTACAGTTTAAAAGGCAAAGAGTCAGTAATAGAATTCAGGATTTTCTCAGACCAAGCCTATGCTCTTTCCACTATTCCATGCTGCATCTAAAGTTATCCAAAATAGATTTGCAATTGATTTTGAATACTGTGTGAAATTGTACTTAAAGGTTACTTACACATGCTGCCAGTTGAAAAGCCAAATGAGGAAAATATAAAATATATATGGAAACAATTTGTCCAGAGCACAAGTATATCATGTATGTACATGAGCAAATAACCACATTTTGGATACATACACAAACATACAAACACTAACATATACCTACACACTCCACTGCTGATGGCTACTATTACATGTTAATGAGTCATAAACTCCTAACCTAAACGCAACATATTGTACCTTTAATTCCTCCAAAGAGTCTTACATTTTTTTTCCACTTCATCAACCTCAGATTATTTCACTTCATTGCAACGATTTAAGTCATTAAGCATTTTTTATTTAAATTCCCCTGCCCAATATTACATACTTTATACATTCAACAACATCCTCCAGTCACAAAGCCCCAAGTACCATCTTCATTTCAAGGCCAATCCCTCCACAGGAGTTCTTAATCCTGACACTTTCTGTCTCCCAGAGATTAAATTCTATTATTATTGCACCTTTTTTTTTTACCTTTAATTTCTCACTCTGACTACCTTTCCTCTGTTAATCATGCTTAAAACTCTCTCACCCAAAAAACTAAATTCTCCTTTGCCTTCTATGCCATGCAGTCTGCAAGGTATTGTTTTATCTTTTTCTCTTTTCATTGAAACATCACAAAGACAAAACTACTCTCTGTCATCTCACTTGACATTTACTTCTCAACTTATAGTTGAAGAAAAGATAGTTTCTTTTCTGTTCTTAGAACAGAAATGAAGTTTTTAACCAAATCGAACTGCCAAATGTAATATTTTTCAATCTTTATATTAATAAAATTTGCTGTTATATTTGGCATCACTAATTACTCTGCTTTTGAGAAAATGTCTATTTTCCTCTCATGGCTGTCTCTAAGTTACTCTTAGGAATTATCACACATTAGTTTTTTGTGGATTTCCGTCTTTGAGTCTCTGCTTTTATCATTCATCATACTTCAGTAGTTTGGGTGATCGCCTCTACTCTCATAATTTCAACTTGCTTTTGAATGCTGATGACTCATAAATCCATATCGCTGATCTGTCTTGTCTCCACCAAGCTTCAGTTATGCTTTCTTACTGCCTGATGGTCAATTACCTCTGAATGCTCTACAAGTACTTCACATTGTCCACATTCAAAATGCAATTGATTTTCTTCCCCTACTTGCTCCTACTTCATACATCAGTCAAGAGCGCCACCATTAATCACTCCCCATCTCAGAATCACCCTTGACCACTCTCTTCTTCCCTCTCACAATTGACTCATCAGTGGTCTTTATCAGTTAAAATCCAATCAGGAAACAGAAACCACACAGTGATTTGATATGGGAAAAAAAATATTGTAAAGAATTATCAACTGTATAAAGAGAATAAAAGATGAGGCTAATTCTTTTAAAAAAATAAGTAAATACCCCAGGCCTGATGGAGAATATCCAAGAAAAAAACAAACTTGGAAACATAATTTTTTCCTCAAGACTGTCTTTCAGATCTTGTTGGAAGAGATAAGACGGCAGCTCACCAGTGGGTTCAATTTTTGGACCAGAAACTGCTGGCAGTTTCCAAGAAAACAAAACACCTGTCCAGGTGGAAACAATTGTGGCTGAGAAGATATTCAAGCAGCAAACCTGTGGGATGAAGGTGACCGCCCTTATAGGAAAATCCACCAACAGGGTCAGGGCTTTAGTTGCTGCTTAATGGCTGGGTGGTGTGAGGTCTGAGGTATATGGAGTGTATAAGAGGTGTTTCTTGACACACCTATACGGTTCAGGTTGACCAAGGCACACAGATGGACACATAGTGGGAGTCAAGGCCTCAGGAGCATACTCACTAAATGGGTAACACAAGGCCTGCGGGGTAAGGCAGTACCAGGGCCAGAGATGAGCTGTAAACTTACCAAGGGACTGCATGTGCTTGCAGTGTGCAGTTGTATGGCAGGAAAAACAAAAAGCCAAGAGAAGGAAATGGAAACAAGGAAGAGAAATACCCTCCTTTTTCAGTTTCCTTCCTATGCCCTCTATTGATAACGCTTAATATTGGGTTAGCTAAAAGGAAAATTGTTTCTAGGATCCAACTCTATTATCACAGAGCAGTTAATTAAGTATGAGTTCAGTGCAGTGAGGCAATACATACATAGTGCAAATAACTGTCAAACATATACTGTTTTAAATATATCCTGACTTTGTATATTAATACCCTTTCTTCTAGCCTGTTATTCTTTCAACTTTCACCACCACCCAAATTTAAAATCTATTCTCTATTGATACAATTCAATGGCCTACCCAAATGGGAATTCTAAATGACTCTTCTTAAAAATGTACAAAGCAATACTCATTACCCGTAAACTCCAAACTTACTCAACTAGCAAATAAGCTCCTTTCTCTATTTTTATAGCCAGATCTCTTAGCATTCATTGGCTGTATCTGTCATATAGTGCATAACAAAAAATGAAGGCAAATTTCTGTGGCATTACAATAAGGATTGTTTTTCCCCCAAGGGTTTGTGGGTTCACTGGTGTTGTTTGATATATGGTGGGCATAGTTAGGTGGCTTTTAGCAGCTATTTGAGGCCAAGTTGATGCCAAAAATTTCTTCTTCCAACAAGAAGCCAGTGAGAACACATTAAGCTCATGATAAGGGCAGCGATGCAAGAGTGAATATTAAATTGGACAAAACGATTTTTAAGCTATGTCCATCTCCTGATATCCTTTGTTAAGTAGATTATAAGATAAATCCAAAATCATGGGGAACCGGGGTGGCTCAGTCAGTTAAGCATCCAACTTCGCTCAGGTCATGATCTCATGGTTCGTGGGTCCGACCCCCTCGTCAGGCTCTGTGCTGACAGCTTGCTCAGAGCCTGGAGCCTGCTTTGGATTCTGTGTCTCCTTCTCTCTCTGCCCTCTCACCCCCACCCCCCACACACACACTCTGTCTCTCTCTGCCTCTCAAAAGTAAGTAAATGTAAAAAAAATCAAAATCAAAGAGCTGGAGAAATCTAAGCTTCTCATGAACGTAGTAGGGGGAGGAAGAACATATTTCTGAAAAACCTTATCTGTATACTACCTCTTACATTACTCACCCTCACATATCTGCTAAAATGACATTCTGATGAGTGATATCTCGGATGCCTTACCATACCATACTAATGTAATTCCAAAAAAGGAAAAACACCTGGGATTTTAATTAATGTCTACATATTTGGCATTGCTAAATGTATGATTTGTTATGGTTTTTGAAGTGGTAGAAATCAACTTAGAGAGCTTCCAATGATTTCTTGTTGCCTAATTATCTCAATTCAAGAACTTCTGTTATAAAAAGTATCAATCAAATTTATTCTTTCATGGCATCATGTCATCCTTTGGAGAAATTATTTGTCTTTTAAGTCTCCAGTGCTTTTTGCATGCTTGTCACATTCATGACACCAACTGTAATAGCTGTTCACCCTTTCTCTTTTTGCTCCTGAAGCTTCTGAGTACTGCTCAGAATTAGGGGTTCTCTTTTGCACATCTTTGTTATTCTCTCTTCTCTGTCTTCGGCTAGTATTGGGTTCATGTACTTCATAATCCAACTCATAGTTTCATGAATGCTTATACATTCATGTTTTAAGAGTACCAGGGACTTAATTACCATAAAATATTCATACTCACTGGGCTACTTTCTGGCTAATTACTGCTTACTAATAGCTACCGAAAAGAATTGTCCTTATGTAAGAAACCTAAAAGAACAGACTCTTAAAAAATTAAACAGGACTTGAAATGTTGGATTAAATATTAATTAGCCATTTTGCACAAATATAATTTAGCCAGAAAAAATGAGGAAGAGCAAATGGAAGTAAGGATACAAATCTTGAAGGAAACAGAATAAAAAGCACAGTGTCCTGACAAAAGCATTTAGAAAGATGCTTTCTGACCTAGGAGTGAAAAGATAAAAGATGAACACTTGTACTAGACTCATCAAGACACTCAAAGAATTCTCTTTGAGGACAGAAATCTGTATCATTTTGTCTTTCAGCCAGTTACAATCTGCCCTAAAGAGTTCTCACTCTACATTCTCATCCATCCTTTCTGTGAAAGAAGGATCATTCATTCTATTTTGCAACAGTGTTAAACGGTGTCTCCTGAAAAATGGTAGGGAGACTAATTCAAATTGGAGTTCCTAGGGCCAGAACAGACACGGGATAAATGGGAACAAGGAGGAAGATTTATAATCATTGTCAATCAATTGTATTTCTTAGCATCTACTGTGTCAAGAGCAATGAGAAAGGACATAAGGTTAACATCCCCTCTCAATATCTTTAGATTGTTTTTAACATGTAACTGGGTCTTAATAACTTCATGAAACTTGACCTTTTCCTGGTATACTCAAGAGACATAAGTGCTGGGAAAATTTTATAATGAGTTGGCCCCACTTCTTCCCTTTAGCTGATGGTCTGAGACTCCATATCTACTAACTAGTTCAGGGTCTTAGAAGGCAACAGCTCCAGTATAGTCATCCCAATTCACTGTAATCTTAGGTAGATTCTGCCTAAAAACAATGTTTACCAGGGGCTGCCATAACCACAAATATAAACAAATAGAATAATCTGGAAAAGCACATAAAGCTAACTCATATGGCAACCAACCTCTTTACACCATTTCCCATGAAATTATAAATTACAGGAGGATTTAACATGTAAATTTAATATTCATCTTATCTATGATACAATATAGGAGATCTATACCTCTTTTTATGTGTAAATATTATGTAGAAATACATGGTCATCAGTTATTTATAAAAGCTTTCTTAGTGGTAGCTATTTTCAGTTGCTAAATTATCACATTAGCCCATGTTTGGCAGTTTTATGACATACCCAAATAATAAGTTTCATTTAACCAAAATCATACACCTTTTAGCACAATCTGGATGTTATAATGGGAGATGTCATGATGAATGCTGGTAGTACCATCGAGATTTTTAAAATAATAATGGTATCAGTGAAATATTGAGTCTACTGGCTAAAATAAATGCATCCTTTCTGGGATAGCAGGAAGGTATATATTTTAAGCCAAAGGATCCTGGCAAACTTTAATCTTTGTTCTGGTTACCAGGATATGCTATTTTTTAATAAAAAATATTTTCGATCTAGGTTATAGATTTTTATTAAATATTCATTAAGAAAGTGAACAAAATACATAGAATAATGTATAATGTCAGTCCCTTTGTGTATTAAAACCATGATTTGGGGTAGAAAAGGCTCTAGGAAAATTCCTTAGGACTTCTTAATACCCTTAAGAAATAAGCAAGAGTACTTCCTTTTCCTGTGATAAATCCACGTTGCTGTTAATTAACTTAGATGAAACAAAAAATATTCCTAACAAACACTGTCTCTAACTTCAAATGCCAGAAATCATCAATCTTTTGACTTTTATCTTCTTTACATAAGATATTTGAAATTGCTAAGTTTATTTGTTGAAAGTACAAAGACTTTGGGATAGGAAGAAAAAGTATACACTAAGCACAGAACTTTTCACGGCAACTTGAAAAGATTAAATGAAAATGGAAACATCTTGCATAACTGAAATTTTAAACCCACTGAGCAACACTTCCTCATTTTCCTCTCCCCTCTAGTCCTGGCTACCAAATAAACAAAACAAAACAAAACAAAACAAAACAAACAAAAATAAACAAACAAAAAAACACAGCACGTACAAAACTGGTTGGTCAAACTGCCAGTACTAATTACACTTCTTTTTCTCAAACACTAAGATACCAAATAAGCTCTGTCTAAAAACAATCTTTACCCTCAAGAAGCTTAAAATCTGGTCAGTGAAGCCTCAACTAATAAACACAGTAACAGCTATAATAATAAACAACTATATAGCCACTGAAAAGTATGTGTACCAGGTCCTGCTTTTGGTCAGAGCAGAGAACATTTTAATCTGATAGAGGAGACCTACCAAAACCCTAAATTAACATTACACTTAATGGTGAGGTATTAAAGACTTTTCTGTAGAGGTTTCTCCCTAAGTCACTTCCACAAGAATTCCTGTCTCCAACTCAGCATCTAGGAACTGAATCTCACACATCTAAAAGATCAATTTAGAATTTTTCTTAAGATATCAAAATATGAACAATATAATCACAATGATACAGGATATTATACTAAAAAGAAATATTAAAAATAATGAAAGGGGCACCTGGGTGGCTCAGTTGGTTGAGCATCTGACTTCTGATTTCAGCTTAGGTCATGATCTCACGGTTCATGGGTTCAAGCCCCGCATAGGGCTCTACATTGGCAGTGTGGAGCCTGCTTAGGATTCTCTGCCTCCCTCTCTCTGTGTCCCTACTCTCTCTCTCTCTGTCTCAAAATAAATGAACTTTAAAAATTAAATTAAATTAAATTAATGAAATAAAAAGGCATAAATATTTGAAGATAAATTGAAACTCATCTTTAGAAAAGATTTAAAAGATTTAGAATAGCCTTCATTAATTTTATTAATTTAAAAGGAAGTTAAAAACATGATTAGGAATGAGAGAAGAAATATTTTATATTATTCCTATACCTGATTATGCATAAGTATGAGAAATTAAAAAAAAAAGAAAATACCACATTCAAGTCTATAACAAAAGAAAATAAGACCTAGAATAAATAATTTTGAAGTAAAATTTTAATTTTCTATTAACCTAAGAATAATTAGAGTATTTCTCCATCAAAGTGATTGCAAAAGTGATTCAGCCTTTCAAAAGGTTAGAAAAAGATGGTTTTACAACTGAGTTCTGTTAAAGAACTGATGAGGCCATTATTTTAAACAACCTAGAAAATGTATATTCTATAAATAATATTCTAATGTTAAAATATTCAAATAATATCCTAGAAAAAATGTTCTAGAGAGCTCTCCAATTTATTTTATAAGGCTGGCATACATTTATTTCCAAATTCTGCTAAAAATATTATAAAAATAATCTATAGACTAATCTAACTTATTGTATTAAAAAACCTAAAATGCCAAATGATGGCTTGAGCTCTTTGAGTCTCACGAAACTCCCAAAAAGCCTAATTACGAGTTCCCCTACTGTCCCCACATGTGCCCCAGCCCACTGGGAAATTCTCCGTGCCTGGCCAGTTTGCCTATCAGCCATACCAACTGCCTCCTACCAATGCTCAATCTAATGGATTTTATTTCCTTGCCAGTCCTTGAAACTTTTCAAACAATCCAATCACACAGTGCCAGTGGAACCAGGGGTCCCCACACTCTCTGGTACTACAAATCCTGCCTCAGTTGGTCCGTGTTCAGTCACTTTTCTCCTGACTGCAACCTCTGTGTGGCCCTGCCTGGTGTACAGTGTCCTCTTCCTCCAGGGAGTATATACGGCCAATGAACTGCTACAAAGCTCAGCCATCTAGTGTCAGGTGCTGTGCTTTAAGCCATCTCATACTAATTAGGGCAGTCCTTGTTCACCAACAGGTTGAATAGGAGTTGTTCCTAACATTTAAAACACAGATACGAAAATACCTGTGTAAATATTAGCAAATGCAATCCCATAACACATCACCACCAACAACTACAATATACCACAGCCAAGGTAGAATTGTTCCAGAAATACAAGGGAGGTTTCATGTGAAGAAAGCCATTCATGTATTATCTAAATATAGAAAGAGTAAGAAACCTCATATCGTTGTGTAGTGTTGATATTTTACATATAAAATAATAAAATGCCACATGTTATAACACTTAAAAGTAGCCAAGTAAATATAACAACAGTTAATTGCCAAGGCAAAGCACATATTTTAAATGGAAGGACACCAGTATCATTAAAATTAAAATCTGTAACCTTGCAAAAGTGGTGCGCTACCATTATAATAATTCGCAGTATGTCAGAAGCTCCAACAAATGCATTTTGCTAATGGTATGTTGCATATTTGTAGACCTTAAGAGCCTCCAGTACAGCATAAAGACCAGTAATAAACTTGTTAACTTGATAAAAAATACTTATACTGTATATTAAAGCACATTTGTTTTTCTTTTTTTTTTTTTAATTTTTTTTTCAACGTTTTTTATTTATTTTTGGGACAGAGAGAGACAGAGCATGAACGGGGGAGGGGCAGAGAGAGAGGGAGACACAGAATCGGAAACAGGCTCCAGGCTCCGAGCCATCAGCCCAGAGCCTGACGCGGGGCTCGAACTCACGGACCGCGAGATCGTGACCTGGCTGAAGTCGGAGCTTAACCGACTGCGCCATCCAGGCGCCCCCACATTTGTTTTTCTATGTAGGTAACATAAATTCCCAGACCCAAGGAGAACATCTAGACCTCTAGCAGCAGCAGAGGTCCTATTGACCCAGGTTCTCTGGCTCTACCCCAATATACCACATCTGCCATTAAAATGATACTCAGTGGTTCTTATTTGAGAAGCACTGAACAAGTACATGACTTAATATAATACGGGGTGCAGAAATCTTATAGCTAAGAAAATATTATAAACTATAAAAGGAAAGAAAAAATATAGTAAAATGCAATCTACTTAAGATAAATGCAGGGACGCTTGGGTGGCTCAGTCGGTTAAGCGTCCAACTTTGGCTCAGGTCACGATCTCAGAGTTATGGGTTTGAGCCCCGCATTGATCTCTGTGCTGACAGCTCAGAGCCTGGAGCCTGCTTCAAATTCTGTGCCTCCCTCTCTCTCTCTGCCCCTTTCCTGCTTGTGCTCTGTTTCTCTTTCACTCTCTCAAAAATAAATAAACACTAAAAAAAATTTTTTTAAAGATAAATGTAGATGACTATCAGATATATGAAAGGGGGGTCAAAGTCACCAGCGTGAGATCTGTTTGTGTGTATTTGTGACAAGCAAACAATTTTTACTTTCAGCTCTATCTACTGACAGTAGATATGCTCACAAAGTTTTCAAAAAGGGAAAAGTATATATGTATACACACACACACACACACACACACATATATACACATGTATATATAGTGTTAAAGTTCTATGTTTAGATAAGTTTTCACAATAAGAAAAAAGTTCTGAAAAGACACATAGCAGGGTAGCAATAAGAAAGGTCGTAGGGAAGTGGAAGATGATAAGCGTTGACAATAGACATATTGTAATACATTATTGTACTTATTATAATAAACATTCATTTATTTCATGTACAATTAAGAAGCAAGTTGCTTTTAAAAATTAAAATTTAACATAAAGAACGAAGTTAACAAAACCCAACACAGAAGATTTGATCAATGTAATTAAAAGTGTTCTTGGGGCGCCTGGGTGGCGCAGTCGGTTAAGCGTCCGACTTCAGCCAGGTCACGATCTCGCGGTCCGTGAGTTCGAGCCCCGCGTCAGGCTCTGGGCTGATGGCTCGGAGCCTGGAGCCTGTTTCCGATTCTGTGTCTCCCTCTCTCTCTGCCCCTCCCCCGTTCATGCTCTGTCTCTCTCTGTCCCAAAAATAAATAAAAAACGTTGAAAAAAAAATTTTTAAAAAGTGTTCTTTATTTCTCTTTTTGAGAAGAAAAATACTGTAGAAAAATATTTGGAAAGTATTATTAATTTAAAAAGGGAGACAAGGCTTTCTGGGGAAGACAGTGGAGTAAGAAGATCCTAAACTCACCTCATCACAGAGATATGACTAAATAACACCCACATCACTGTAAATAACCCAGAAAAAAACAAAACAAAACAAAACAAAAACAAAGACAGCAGACCAGACTCTCCACAGCTAATGTAGAGAAGAGGCCACATGGCAGGAAGGGCAGACATAGCGGGGGCTAAAGGGACCTGGAACAGCCCCCAGGAGGGAAGGATGTCCCAGGCCCAAAGAGGAGAGAGAAATAGACTCACACCAGGGAGCCTGCATGAGGATGTATACCCATAACATTTGGCTTTGAAAACTACAGGGGCCAAATTAAGCAGGTAGTTACAGTCAGCAGGACTTATCAACTGGAGTGTTAAAAGTCAGTGGGCTCAGGAGAAGTCCCTGCCCTTAAACACAGAACACAACAAACACCTCACTGAGATACAGCATAGAAGCAGCCATTTGAAAAATGCCCAGGGTAAACAGGAGGAGGATTTGTTGACTAATCTCAGAGCATGTGCTGGAGGGGCAGTGATCTTTAGGAAACTTCTCTAGGAACCATGATGCTGGCAAGCGCCACTTCTCTCCTGCCCACACCCTGCCCCCAGACACAGGGACACCTGCAGGAACTGGCACAGGGAGAACACTCTCAACCTAACTTGCTAACAGCACCCTCTACCCCCACGTTCTGGCCAGCCAGGCCATGGCTCCAGGTCTCCTTCCAAGGCGGACCCCCACAGACTTTGCTGACACTGCACACCTGCCCCCCAAGTTCTTCTGCAGATCTGCTCACTCCAACCACCTCCACCCTGCCCCAGATCTGGGCAGCTGCAGGGCCCCCTCCCACAGACCCAGGAAGACCTTGCTGGGACCCTGCTCTCTCCATCGCTGCACTCCCCTGTGGACTGCCCTCTCCAGCCCCGTGACAGGAGCTCTTTAATTGTTTATAGAATGTTAGCTTATAACAATGAAAACTACTTGAAATTAGCCTAGGAATTCACTAACAGAACCTGGGTTGATTCTTTACGCCCAATTCTTAAAGGTAATGCAGCACTTAAAAAAATACTTTTTAAAAATGTGAAATAACATTTGTGGGGAAAAATTGCCCACAAGTTGCATGATATATATAGTAACATTCTTGCTTTTTAATCTTTTCCTGTGGTCTCAGACAATCTTAAAACATAATATTGATGATGTTTTTCTGAGATTGGTATGGTTATATGTAGTAACTTTTACAATTCTGGCTTAGAAAATTTTTGTAAGTTTTCTACAATTATACAATTACTTTGGATTTTATTGAGCTCCATTGCTAGCTTCTTTTCCTTTAATATATTACTTCATTTTTTTTATAATTTGCTTTATTTATATCAATCTTAACCCTAACAAATAACCTATGAAGAATTATGCTTATATTAAAAATGGGAAAACTGAGCTGTACATAAGCAACCTCAGGAGGAGAGCATAGCCGGAAACCATAAACAAGGCTCATTGCTAAGTCTAAATGATCCCAATGACTGTGCCCTAGGTGCTGTATCATGTCCTCGTCACCCACTAGCACAGTGCTAGGCATGTAATAAGCAACAAGTGTAATACTCATTCATTGTTTAAGAAATAAAACATTGAGCTGAACACTTCATGGAGGAAAATGATATTTAATTCAGTAGCTATTTCTTTCTGTTGAGTTTATTTATTTATTTTGAGAGAAAGAGAGAGAGGCAGAGAGAGGGAGAGACAGAATCCCAAGCAGGCTCTGTGCTGACACAGCAGGGCTTGAATTCATGAACCATGAGATCATAACCTGAGCCACAACCAAGAGTTGAATTCTTAACTGACTGAGCCCCCCAGCCACCCCAGTAGTTATTTCTGTATGGAGACATACAGGAATAAAAATTGACAGTCTTTTTTGTTTTGTTTTTCTAGCACCTTTGGGTGAAGACTGGCCTGAAATGTATAGTTTGCAAGGACATTTTGGGGACACTGGTGCATCTCTGATGCTCAGTAACAGCTCAACCAATATCTGTGTTCAAGCAGAACCCACTCTTTCTCACTATTCAGTGGATCATCACTCTTGCCATTATTTCTTAACAGAATTCCCATTTTTGAGGTGCAGGCCCAGGCAGGCCACTGTTGAGTACCATTGCTTAAAATGCCATCATATCTAATCCTTCCAAAATCCCTAAGAGATGGTTTCACGTTATGGGTAGGCTTAGAAAAGTGATGGTGTTAGAACCAAAACTCTGTCATTGTTGCCCAAGAAACCATCTGTTTCCAGGACATTGAAGACTGTTGGCCTCACAGCTATCCATCTCAGTCAGAAAGACTCTGAAGAATCTCTTTTGCAACCCAAACAGAATAAATTATATGTCATGCTTTTGTGATTGACCAAGTGAAGATTGATTTAAATTTTTTAGTTAAAAACAGCTTTGTTGTTATTACGTATTTGCTCAACTAATAGAATCTGTTTCTATTATGTGAGAGTCAGTGAAATCTTACACTAAAAACTGGTTCTTAATCCAGATTGTCGAAAACTCCTGTTCTTCATTTTGCTCCTCATTCCTGATGAAGAAAAATGGCTGTGTCGAGTCTACTTAGGGAACTGCCTGGACATGTTCATTTATGTAACAACTATATATTGAGGGGATCATGTGCCAGGTACTTGGTTGAGACCCTGGGAACTCATCAGTGAACAAAACGCAAAAACAAAAAGTGAACACAGCAGCAAACGAATATCTATGTCTACACCTACATCTACATCCACATCTCTACCTACATCTATATCCAGAGGAATCATATTTGAGTGACAGGAGAGAGAAGCAAAAGAATAAATGAAGTGACACATTAAATACTAAAGCCGATAAGATGGCTAGGGAATGTGAAGTGTCTACCTATGTGTTGCAGTTTAGACGGGATTACTGAGCAATTCCTTGCTGTGCAAGTATCATATAAGCAAAGACATAAAGGAAGGGAAAGAATGAGCAGCTGTAGGGTTATAGGAGAGAAACAGTCCAGACATGAAGGCGAATAAGTGCAAAGACTGCAGAAAAGACCTCTGGGAACAGCAAGGAGGGTAGTGTGGCTGAAAGCAAAGTGAACACAGGAAGACAAGAAGGTGCCTAAGGCCAGGATGCCCTCAGGATTCACATAGGGCTTGTGAGCTAATTATAGGATCATGCTTTTTCTAGGAGAGGGGACCCCCTGGAGAGGAGGACCCACTTCCCAAAGTTCCTGATGGGAAGGTTGCCAATAACATGACCTATTTTATCATTTGATTAACTATAAAAGGTGACTGGATGCCTCCCTAATATTACCTCCAGCAGCATGGCATAGTGTTGTGTTAATGCTATCTTTTTAGGCTCTTCAGGAAACTCATTAGAATAGGATGAAGAATCAAGTTGTATCTGACTAAGCTCATCCTGGAGCCCAGCGGTGAGCAAGTGAGAAAGGAATGTGAGCAGCAGTGGAGCTGATGATAGAAGGAATTCTATATTAGCCTATAACCTAGAATTCTATACAGAATCCTGTGTGCTCATAAAAATCAGCAAGCTCTCACATGTATTAACACAGCACACACGTGGTAGCTTAGGGTGGAGGGGGTGGATACAGAAGAGAAGCAAAACAGAAGAAAGGATTGCCAGTATGCAAAGGAATTCTGCCCCAGTCTGAGGAGCCGACAGATATTCCACATGAGAGAGAGCATCAGAAAAAGCAAGAGGACTTCCCTGAGCCTTTTCCAGCCTTTATAATTTTAGTTTGTGGATGGGAAATGTGATGCTTATCAAGAGGAAAGACGACATCTGAAAACATGTAACTGGTTAAGATGTAGCTTTGACAGTGCCTGGAACATGGTTTACACTTACAACTTCAGGCAACTCATCTAGGTGTGGATGTGCTCTTCATATAGCTCTCAATGACCCAGACTCAAAACGGTCTTAGTAAAGTCACCAGCAAACTTTTTCTGTTTGTCAACAGGACCAAAGCTGGTTCTCCCGCTGATGGCACGCGTGTAATTACAGTCACGGTAAAAGCTGGCATCAGTGCATAAACAGGAAGCATTCATGCTTCTGTCATAGTTTGCCATCTAGCAAATGCATCTAGATGCATCTCTGGTCCTCCCACTTTACACTTTTCCAGCTGTATTGCTACAATGGAAATGGGAACTGTTGCTACATTCCAGGGAAATGAACAGAGGAGAACACAGAATGAAGTGATTGCAGAGAGAATTAAATTTGAGGAGCACCTGAGTGGCTCAGTCAGTTAAGTGTCTGGCTCCAGCTCAGGTCATGATCTCATGGTCTGTGAGTCTGAGCCCTGCACTGGGCTCTGTGCTTACAGCTCAGAGCCTGACGCCTGCTTCAGATTCTGTGTCTCCCTCTCTCTCTGTCCTTCTCCTGCTTGCACTCTCTCTCTCTTTCTCTCAAAAATTAATAAACACTAAACACATTTAAAGAGTAAATAAATTTGAATCCCACTTATAACCTTCATGACCTTGAATGAAGAATTTATCTGTGCTTCATGCTCTTTATCTTTAACTGTAATAATTTCTATTTGTCTTTGTTGTTAGGATGGTTAAATAGCATGGAGATAATATGTGCTTGCATGCCAATATTTGCAATGATGAAAATAATATTAGTTACAATGAATATTGTTTTTAACCATACACTCCTTCATCCATGTACCTCTTAATATACCAAACTAAAATTCCATCGGAAATTCTAACCATACAGCAAATTGTTGTTTTCCTGTTTTTCATAACCAATGCCAGTTCCCATTGCCATTTGAAATCACTGTCATTGGAGTTTTACAAGCTTAGATACAAGGGCCTTTTTTTTTTTAAAGACAAAGGTAACATTAAAATATATCACTTTGAATTAAAACATGCAAAGACTTAACAGGGTGGCATAACATTAACTTCATTTTTATAAGAGAAAAAATCGTGCTGAACAGAATTGCATTACCCTCTGAAGCCTCTTGGCTCCTTGCATATTGCCTGCTGAATGGTCTGTGAGAGATATTAATCTCCTGACAAATGCATATCTCAGAGAGCTCTGTTAGAATAAACTAGATTTCTTTTTTTTTTTTTTTTTTTTTTTTTTTTTTTTAGTAAATGAGGGAACAGTTGTTGAGCTCTCACAAGGAAGTGGCTCCTTAACTGGATTCTCTTGTTTTTAATTTACTTACCAGTCAAGAGGATACTCTGGAAGCAGGCATTGAAAGTGATTATTTGGTTATTTCATATGCTATAAAGGAAGTCTACATCATGAAAGCACATGGTATCAAACCACAGAGAGAGACATACATTATCATCTTCTCCAACAATAAAAGCACTGATGGGTGGATTCTAAGGAACCATATCTGCAAGCCACTGGATGGGCTCCCCTCCTTCCCCTCCTAATTCACTTACAGGAGAAATAAGAAAATTGTTGGAAAGAAGTCCACTTCAGAAACTTGTCTCAGGATGCCTGGTTGTCTCAGTTGATAGAGTCCAACTCCTGATTTCAGCTGAGGTCATGATCTCACAGTTTGTGAGATGGAGCCCCACATTGGGCTCCAGGCTGACAGCATGGAGCCTGTGTGGGATTCATTCTTTCTCTCCCTCTCTCTTTGCGCCTCCTCTTTCTCTCTCTCAAAATAAATAAACCAAAACTAACTAAACAAACAAACAAACAAACAAACAAAAGAAACTTGTCTCAGAGCTGACTGTTAGAAACCATCCACAATATCTATATGCTTAGCCCCTAAACTTCCAGGCCTTGAGAACTGGATGGCATCTCAGATGGTGCCAGTTCCAATGTCCTCATTTCAGGGTTGGAAGAACTGAGAAGCAAGAGGTGGAACAATGTGTCCAGAATCTAGGGAGAATAAGGCAGAGTAGGGGCCCCATAACTGGTCCCTGATTTCTAGTTTACACTTTGAGTGTATTTGCTGTGATCTCTATCATCTGACTGAGAACATAAGCTTCTTCAAGATTCTATAGTCAGCAAAAGGTAACTGAACTACTAAGGGAAAGAGAGGGAAATAACAAAGCTGTGTTTCTCTTGGCTTCCTCACCTTATGCGGGCTTTTCTCTTGGTGCCGATCATATTGCACCATGATCACCTCTTTTTTGTGCCTATCTCCTCTATGAAATCATTAATTCCTAATACTGGCCACTTAGTGCAATCATTTCTGAGACTAATTAGGTACCACACCTCTGCCTAGACCTAATGAATATGAATCTCCCAGGGAAAGGCCTAGTTGTCTTTAATTCTAAATGATTCTGATGTATGGTGAAGTTGGAGATGTGCAAAATTAGATATAGTTCCTGGAAAACAAGACTAATTTACTCATCTTACAACTCCATGCCCAGCATGAAATAGGTGTCAGTATTTTATAAATTAATGAATAAATGAATTGCTCTTAAATCAGGCAATAGTAAGGAGCTACAGAAAAATTCAGACTTATGAAAAAATGCAAAAAAAAATCACAAAAAAAAGAAAAATGAAATAACTATTAAAACATGAAAAAATAATAAAATTTTAAAAAGCCATAAAATTACAGGGACTGTTAAAGATCACTTAGTCCATACCCACAATTTAGATACAACCGAAGGAGATAAAGGAACTGTCCCATGGTGACACACACAGGCAGGTAGGGAACCTTCACTAGAAATTAGGTGTCCTGATTCCTGGCTCTTGAGAGAAGATTTCAGCTGAAATGACCTAGGGCAGGCCAGTGGATGTCCAGGTTGATCTCAGGACCAGAAGCATCAGCCTCATTTAGAACCTTACAGAAATGCACATTTCTAGGACCCACCAAAGCCAGAATCATACACTCTGGAGAAGGGGCCAGGGATCTGTTTTAACAAGCCTTCAGATTCTGAAGCATTCTTAATTTTAAGGACCATGGATATAGGCAAATTTTTCTTCACCAATCTATTTGAGAAAGTTGTTCTTTATATAATATCCATGTTAGTCTACTGGAACATAAGACCATTTCCAAATTTAATTTTAGGAACAACCCAAGGCAATATATCATATCTTCAAGAGTAGGTGAGTAGAAATTAACTTGGATCCAAATATCCAAATGTGTTTCCTCTTTTGAAATTTATTTCTTCCTCTTGGAACCTTGCAGAACCTCTGTTAATGTGAGTTTCTGTGAAATTTACATGAACTCCAGAGTCATTTTTGTCTCTCTCATTGTTTCACACATATGACCATCAAGCTCAAACCCCTGGAGAAAGTTGAGCTATTGCTTAGGTTCCAAGAGGGTTCTGGTATGATCTCAACTGACACATCCCACCTTCCTTCTCAGTGCTCAAATTCTAGCATGGTGATCAGTATCAACAGCTACGGATGCAGAAAATCATTGAGTTGATTTCTACCCATAACATTTATTAGCTGTGTGATATAGAAAATCACTTAATCTTTAATATCAACAGGTACAAAAAGAAAATTGACGTTCAAAAAAAAAAAAAAACAACTTATTGGGATGAACACTGGGTGTTATATGTAATGAATCACTAAATGCTATTCCTGAAATCATTATTACACTACATGTTAACTAACTTGTATTTAAATTAAAAATTACTAAATAAATAACCACAAATCTCATTAGCCCCAAAATGAAATCACATGTCCTAGGTCCACATCACCAAACCATCTATTAAACTAGAGTTTAATACCTAACACAATTACAGTTTCAACCTTCCCCAGGATGTAGTCCTAACCAGTCAGTCATAAATTTTCTGGTAAGCACCAGCAAGGTCATCTGCCACATAGGCCCTTTCTATCCTCCAAAGGAAGATGAGATAATCTCTCTTTCTCCTGAGCTGTTTCAGTCATGTACCCTCCCAGCCATCAATCCTATCCATCAGTGATATCCTTCTATACTTACATTCTAATACAATCACATTGCTGCCATTGTTATCAATGCATTTAATCAAAGATTAATGCCCACTTTGTGGAATATTTATTGATCCATACAATTTTTAATTTCCATTGATGCCTGGAACAAAGATCTCCCTAAGTCTTATATGAAAACTAAAAATAATACCTGTCAATCGGTTAATTATTTTAACATCAGTGAAATATAGAGGTGGAAATTTTAGAATCTAAAATACTATAAAATACAAAAAAAAAACAAAAACAAAAGATTTTCTAAAAAAGAACTTTACAGATGTGTTTTTTATAGTCTAGGAATTATATATGATTTTATCTTTTCAGGGCAATCTAAAAATAATAATATGGAGTTTATACCAGGAATGCAAGATTTGGTCAACATTCAAATATCAATCATTACAATTCACCATGTGAACAAGGTAAAGAAAAATTTTGTGATCATCTCAAAATGTGAAGTAAAAGACTTTTACAAAATTCAACATTTATTAGTGACAAACTTCCAAAAATTAGCATGAGAAAGGAACATCTTCCACCTGATTAAAAAAAAAGTTACAAAGCAACAAGCCATAAGTAACCTCATATTTAAAGATAAAAGACTAAATGATCTCCCCTAATGATGGTTAACAAAGCAAGGTATTTTCTGTCACCACACATATGCATCATTGAACTAAAGGATCTAGCTAGGTGTGTAGGCAAGGAAAAGAATTAAAAGGTATACAATCTGGAAAAGAAGAAGTAAACTTGTTATTTGAAAAAACAAGATCGCTGACTTGGAAAATTTCAAAGAATCTACCAAAATTACAGGAACTTTAACATGAATTTAGTGAGGTCAAAGGATACAAGATCGATGTTACAAAACTGGAAGTTGTCATTTGAAAAGATCCACTTATTACTGTCCCCCAACCCTGAAAAACTTAGGTATACATCTTAGAACACCTGTGCAAGACCTATATAGTGAAACTGTAAAAACACAAGGAAATTTTTCAAATATCTACATAAATGGTGAGATGTATTATGTTCATGGGAGTCTCATGGGAGACTCACCATTGTTAAGATAAAAATGTTCCTTACATTGAATATGCAATTTCAATAAAAAACTGGAGCAAGATTTTTTGTAGAAATCAACAAGCCAATTTTAACTTTATATGAAAGAACAGCAAAAAAAAAAAAAAAATTAGAGTAGCTAAAGTTAGGAAAGGAAAAATAAATTTGGAGAACCTATATTAACTGAAGACCTGTACCATCTTACTGTACAGCTTTATGAGTATCTTTATAATAAAATTGCACATATATCAACATACCAGGATAGAGACTACAATGGTCTAAAACATATGTGACCAATTGCTTGTTAACATGGTTGAGGAAAATGCATAGTGTCTTCAACAAATAGTACTCTAAGCAAAAAGAGAAAGTTTTATATTATTTTATATTATATCTAAATTATATTTATATTATTATATTATATCTATTAGTTATAGACCTACATGTAAAACTTAATAATATATCAATAATTAAACATAGGAGAAATTGTGCTATTGCCTAAATAAAGACTTCTTAGGTAGGAAAGCAAAAACATGACCCACAGGTGAAAACAAAACAAAATAACAAAAATGACAAACTTAATCAAAATTAAGAACCACTACATTTCAAGAGTCACTTGTAAAAGGATGAAAAGAAAAGCCATGGACTGGAGAAAACATTTTAAAATCACTTATCTAATAATGGACGTGTATGCAGGATATATAATCAAGTCTCAAAATTGAATAATAGAGGGAAAAAATCATAAAGAAAGATGTTTGCTCTGTTTTCTTGAGGGCTATTTCACTGTGTTTCATTTTGAGTAGTTTCAATTTGCTGTATGTTTAAGTTCACTAAACTTTTCTTCTACACTGGCTAATCTGCTGTCAATTCAATCCAGTGTCTTCTTCATTTCAGATATTGAAGTTTTTTAATTCCAGACTTTTGATGTTTTTTTAAAAATAATTTTCATGTATCTACTGTCTTCTGTGTTTCTTCTACTTCTTGAACATATGGGATACAATTATAAAGAAGACTAATCTAATGCATTTGCCTAGTAACTCCCTAATCTCTCTTTATATTGTTTGATTTTTCTCTTTATTATGAGACTTATTTTCTTGCTTCACTGCATGCTAGGTCTTTGGGAATTTTGCTTTGTGGATTATTAATATTTTTCATTTTCTATAAATATATTTGTGCATTGTTACAGGATACAATGGATTTACTTGGAAACAGAACAATTGTTGCCAGGCTTCTTTTAACTTTGGAAAGAGGACACAACCTTTTGTCTAAGGCTAGTTTTACCCTGCTGAATAATAATTCCAAATAGACTCCTATACACCATGAATTATAAAGTTTTCTACTCTAGTCATTGGAAACAGACAAATCCTTTCCCTATTTGAGATTTAAGAATTTATTCCCTATGAAAAATTTAACTAAATGTGGATCAGAGACGCAAATATAAGAGCTATAACCATAAACATGTTAGAAGAAAATACAGGATAAATCTTCATGACCATGGATTTGGCATGGATTTTTAGATATGACCCTAAAATCGTAACAAAAAGAAAATTAGATAAATCATAATTCATTAAAATAAAAAAAAATACTTTTGTACATCAAAGGACATTACCAGGAAAGTGAAAAAGACAACCTATATAATGAGAGAAAATATTTGCAAATCACATATCTGATCAGGGTCTAATAAGCAGAATATATAAAGAATTCTCACAACTCAAAAACAAAAAGACAGATGAATTAAAAATGGGTAAAAAAAAACATGAATAAACTTTTTCTAAAAAAGATATACAAAAACATTGCTAACAAGCACATGAAATGATGCTCAACATTATTAATCATTAGGGCAATGCAAATCAAAATCCTAAGAGGCATTACGTGATATGCACATGCACAAAAGAATTAAACATAGGTTATTAAACAAATTACATGTATAGATACATTATTGCAGCACTATTCACAATAGCCAGAAGGTGAACATACCCCAAATTTCCATCTATAGATAAATGGAAAAGCAAATAGTAGTATATACATAAAATGGAATATTATTCCAACTATAAAAAGGAGTGAAGTACTAATACATGGTGAACATTTTTGAACCTTGAAAACATTATGGTAAGTGAAAGAAATCAAACAAAAAGTCATATATATGTATATATATATATACATATATATATATATACATATATATGACAGGAAACATACTATTGGTTGTCATAGGAAGCAACTGCTTAATGAGTACAAGGTTTCCTTTGGGGGTGATGAAAATATTTCAGAATTAGGGTAGACATGGTGATTGTATAACACTCTGATGGTACCAAATGTTGAGTGTTTCACACTAAAATGGTTAATTTTATGTTACATAAATTTTACCTCAATAATAATAACTATAAGTAATTGTTCTCTCTAATGTTTTTGGAGCGGTTCTCTCTCCCAACTTTGGAAATTTCCTTATGTGCATGTGCTGATCAGTACTCAGTTGAAGATTCAAGGATGAGCCTCTGCAGATATTTCTTCTTGAACTCCCTGACTCTGAACTCTGTCTCTTTAATTGAGAAATACCTCTGCCCTCCAGCTGGTTTCCTAGTACCTTTGTTTCAGCTTGCAACCTTACTAGTCAGTACACTGGAAACATCTTGGGCTTGCCTCATTTTTCTCCTCTGTCTCAAGTATAATTTCTGCATTGCCAGTGTTTAATGTCTGAAAAACATGGTTTTATGTATGTTGTCTAGTTTTCAGTTGTTTTGGCATAGTAAATCCAGTGTCTATTATTTATTGTGGCTAGAAATAGAAGTCAATGTTACCTTTTACTAAGGTGCTTCTCATCCTGGGTTTTAAATTTTATTCTCAAGTGTTAATTTTATAAACACATGCACATGAATTTACAGATACACATACACAGATATCTGTCTCTTAGGAAAGTATAAGTGTACTACTTAAATGTGAAAAACATTGATCCAAATCTTCTTGAAGTTAGAGAAGCATACATGCATGTGCTCACTGTGACACCTTAAAGTGTGTTTTATTCACTGTAGCAACAGGAATTTTCAGCACCATAAGGCTCTTATCTCAGTGAGTACCATTGTGGACCTCCTCTTATTGCTTTGAGGATGCTCTCTAATTAGATTCTACTGCCAGGAGAGGAAGAAAAAAATAAGTACACCTGTCCATGCAATCCACTAATGACACTTAGCTTTTAATCCTAATGGGTGAATGATGTCCATAGGTTCCTCAGTATTCTAAGGGGATTAGACTGCCAAGAACAAACATTTTCTAACAATCTATCCTGACTAGGAACAGCCACTGACAGTAAAGAAAACACAAAGAAGGGAAAGGATACCAATTTTTTAAAAAATGTCCACCATGACAACATAAATATGATTAACTGATTCTACCCAGTGGGTAGATTGAGTAGAAAGCCATCTTTCCTCAGTTAAAGGACCTAGTGAACCACAGTTTGGCTTCTTAAGTGATTGGTTGTAAATAATGGATTTTAAAGGATTGCTTTCAACAAAAAGAATGACATGTCACTTCCAAAAGTATATTTTGTCTACGGCCATGCCACCCTGAATGTGCCCGATCTCGTCTAAAAGTATATTTTGTGCTTCTGTTATTCTCAAAATTATTTGCTTGGTAATCTGAATACTTGTTTATATTCCTAGAGCAACTTGTAGGAAAAAAAATTTTCAACCAATCAGTTCCAGAGCACAATTACAGCAGTAACCTTTTATTAACTTGTCCCATAGAAGCATCCCCTTCTGTGCCAACCCCCACCACCTCCTCACTGTGATAAGGGAGCAAGGAGATCACAGCTGCATATGAGTCCACTGACACTTTCTAAACAGCTTGTGCTCTTTCGTGACTCTGTGGCTTTGCAATCGCTGGGCCCCTCCTAACAGAAATTTCATATTTCCTCTATTCTATGTCTATATTTTGAGTGTCATCCTTTCAAGGAACACTCTCCAGTTTTCCTGGTAAATTAAGTGGCACAACCTTCTCTAAAGCACTCCACCAGAGAGATACTTTCACTGCTGTACAGATCTGACTTGGGTTGCTTCCCCCACTGTTTTCTGAACTTCTGGAAAATATGAACCTTATTTATGTTAGGATATATTTGGAATGTCTGTCCTCAGTATATAATAAACCTTTGAAAAACAACTGCTGGAAGAAAGAAAAGTAGGCAAGGAACAATGTGAATAAAGAGAACAAAAAATGAATGAATATCTTACTGTAGGCATTAGGTAGTACAAAATAAGAAAATATACCAATTCTGATATTCTGATAATTGGACAACCCAGATCACCAAAATTTGGCCACAACATCCAAATTAAAATGATCTTGGTGAACTCATGCATTTCACAGAGTTCAGAATTTAATTTTTTTAATTAAAAAAATAATGTTTATCCATTTTTGAGACAGAGACAGAGTGTGAGCGGGGGAGGGGCAGAGAGAGACAGACATAGAATCCAAGCTAAGCTGTAAGCACAGAGCGCGATATGGGGCTCAAGCCCACAAACTGCGAGATCATGACCTTAGCCGAAGTCGGATGCTTAAAGGACTGAGCCACCCAGGCGTCCCCAGAGAGTTAAGAACTTTAAATAGCAGGAAAATTTCTTAGATGAGACAATCTGATAATGATTTTAAATCAATGCTATATATGAAATAAATATAAACAGAATTATGCACTATATAAGAAGTATTAGCTAATGGGTCAGGGAGACTAGTAACATTTTATAAACTCTCCACTGATTATCCTCACGTTGGCTAATTATAATGTTACATAAAAATATATAATTCTCTTGCTGGGTTCCAGGAGAAATGGGAAGATGACAGAAGTCACTACAACTAGTTTACACACAGAGGTGATGATCCATATTGTCTTGTGATCAAATCAAAGATTGTGAACCAATTTCCAGCTTAATGCAGAGGACAGAAAACAAGACTTTATTTCCAGCTTGAAACCATTCATTTTTAGCTTGATGAACCATGAGGAAATAATCCCCCTCCATGGGACTCACTGACAACATAGAGAACTAAGACTCCCTCCAGCGAGAATATTCATACACAAGCAAATATTATCATAACTGAAGTAAAATACAACAACACTGAGATAAGATCAGTAAAGTGGAATTGAGCTATGGGGCATATAATAATAAAGAAAGCCTGAAGGGCTAGATGGTGTACAAAAACACAAGCACAGAGGTCATGGTTGTGACTGTACTTTAATAGCCATTGATAGGCATGGTGATCATTTGATAATAAACCAAACAAGTTTATGCACACAAAAGAGAGACTACGAGATTATATATCAAATATGGAGAAAAACTGTCATGTGCTTAAAAATGACTATTTACCATCTGATGGCTACCTTCATGTTACTAAGTTGAGCTATATCTCACGTTAGGGTCAAATTAACTTTTTCCACAGACTTGTCTCCAAATCTTTAAATAAATATTTTCTGCATTTTAAGAAATATTTGCCTTAATGTTTGAAAACATGCTAGCATTCCTCAAAGGGATTCCTATTCACATCTGAATGTTGCATTAAGCTCATAATTGCCTTGATTGATGCTATCATTCTTCCCCCCCAAACTCTGAAAGTTCAAGAGCAATGCTGACCTCTCTACAGATTTAGCGGAACTGTTTTGGTTTAAAAAGAAGAGATATCTAATGCCTATCTCACTAAACATCAAATTATTTCCTTTTACCCACACAAAATAATCTATTTCTGATTAGCTGCCATCATAGAACAAGGTAACTGGGATGATATCATTATTTTTAGTCCACGAGGCCACAAAGTTGTAGGTTTTTCAAGCGGCAGTGTTTTTCTTGGCCTAAAAACAAAAGGGAAACTACAGATTTAGGTCTCAAAAGTTATATAAGAATTAGATTTAAAGCAGTTGGCATTCGAAGCACAAACTCATTTGTGCATCTGTTTCTCTAAAGGTAACTATATTTACTCAACCAGAATGGCGCATTTGCTGGTAAAAACTTAACTACAATTGAATCTCTTCCCTGCCCGCACCCACTCCTTTTCCTCTAGTATTTTGATTTCTCAACAAAATGCATTTTATTAAATCTTGGTCTTTTCTGAATTCTTACACAAAGTAAGAAGGCTCATTTCAGGAAATTACCAAAGCTGTTTTTTTTCTTTTTTTTTTTAACCTTTTATTCTGTGACAGAATAATAGCATACTACAAGTGATAACACCTAAGGAAAGAAATCATAGCAATTATCTGAATCATTCTTTTTTTTTTTTTTTTGAAAATTAGCAAACCTCTGAAATGGTAATCTTTGAACACTCATATGATTCAAGGAAAGTGTTAAATAGGTTTTTTGTGGCCTGCTGTTGTAAAAGTCCTTTCTAGCACAATTTAATCCATTTTTCCATACCAAGAATCAGAAAGAAAGCTTTCATTAAAAGAGAGAGTTCATTTTTCACCAAATTCTACATAGTATGTAATGAGGTTTGGTAAAAATCAGAAATTACTATGACCATTCAAAAATTAATTATTCAAATCTATAAAATACATTGCTGTCCCTAGATAAACCAGTTATTAGAAAATGAGGATCATTATAGTCCAGTTACAAAAAGGCTAGGCCAACCATGAACACCTGTTTCTATGATTGCTAATGACCTTTTCTATGGATCTGACATAGCATTTTATTTTATTTATTATGCACAGTTGTTTTCTAGCAAGTCTCTTCCATCTGTAAAGGAAATCAGTTACAATCTCTTTGGTAGGA
The DNA here is from genome assembly GCF_023721935.1 of Panthera uncia. Lineage (NCBI taxonomy): Eukaryota > Metazoa > Chordata > Mammalia > Carnivora > Felidae > Panthera > Panthera uncia. Next base: position 98,219,801 of record NW_026057584.1, on the reverse strand, counting down.
GGTTCCAACTGTATTTTGAGAAATTCAGATATTTCTGAGCTTCAAGATTGTTGAGCTATTCTGATAATAATTTCTTGAAATGAAACTGGAAAGTCAATCGAGCAAAGAGTTTTATAACTAATGATGGCTTATTCATCAGAAGGGAAGTGAAATGGTGAATACATCATTGTTTTTGTCAATAGTATTAATTCCCTAAGCTAGGCATCAGAAAATTAATATCCACTGGGAGGACAGGGTCTTTTTCATTAAACTTTGTCACAATTCAATATCAAGTATGACTTCTTCGGGGTTTCTCTGACAAAGTGTGACACACAAGGAAAAGACAACCTCTCTTGATTTTTGTGAAACTTTGAAATTCTAATTGGGGGCATCACTCAGCTCATAACTGTTTTACATGAAAGAAAACCTCATAAACAGTTGTAAAGCACTTTCAGGACTTGTTGTGTCTGGCAAAGCAGCAGCAATTGTAAGGAGGGAAAGTGCCTGAAACTTTATCAATAGAACATGGAAGAAAACCATGGAAGGACACTATCCCAAGGCTAACGAATCACTAATGTATCATTCATGGTGAGATCTAAGTAAATGGTGCTCATATGAAATTCTCACTGAGAATGCCCTAAGTTCCTGAAACAAGAGAGGATCTATACAGAATACTGGAATTCCTATGAAAATACAGAGAAAGTAAAACAGAAATTTTCCAGTGATACTTAAATAGCAGGTACTTTCCACAACATTTTCATCATAAGCCTCAGAAACCTTTCCTCATGGAGTTTATTTTGTATTTTCAAATGCCTGAGGGTAGCTCAAGAGATGTAGGGTAAAGCAAAGCTATTGGGCTGTATCCATCATACATTCAGGTTTTCCAGTACAGCAAAAGGGGACTGAGGCTAAGGTTGAGACAAAATACGAGTTTCATTTCTGACTGTCATAAATTCCTCTTTGCCCCAGGTTAATTCCTGTGACTATATCTGTGCATCCATTTTCTTTCATCTTTATAACATATGGAACTACCTTATAGTATTACCATAAAATACTTGAGACAGTAAATGAAAATCACCATAAGCTTTGTAAGATGTCATAAAATGAATGTCATTTTCCATTTAAAGGGTCCACTTGTCAGCCATTGGTTCAGATGATATGAATACACTCATTCATGATGAATGTCAATATCAGCATCATATAACTGCTGGACAAGGTTATATCATTAGATTTAATGTAAAGAGAAGTTAGGAATTATTTTTTATTTCTACAGTATTCTTTTTCTTAAGTTTATTTATTTTGATAGAGATAGAGCATGTACATGTGACTGGAGGAGGGACAGAGAGAGAGAGACAGAAAGAGAGAGACAGAGAGAGAGAGACAGAGAGAGAGAGAGAGAGAGAGAGAGAGAGAGAGAGAGAGAATATCCCAATTAGGGTCCTCACTGCCAGCGCAGAGCCCCCAATGTGGGGCTGAAACTCACAAACCGAGAGATCATGACCTGAGCTGAAATCAAGAGTTGGACACTTAACAGACTGAGCCACCCAGGCACCCCTATTTTTATAGTATTCTATGTACTCCTAATTGTGGACTTCATCTGTAGCTGCTAATTAAAGAAAAAGCCTCCCCATTCTTTGAATGTACTATTTAATTAAGTTACTATTCATAAGAATACACTCAAGATTGTATTTTGTTACAAACTGGGATTGTTGGTTTGTTAATTTTCCTTCTCAATATAATCTGATAAAAACTAACCATGGGAGCTCAATTTATCTGGAATCTAAAGGGTATAAAGTAAAAGACACACACACAAATAAAAAACTTGGACCACAAGTTTCTGAGACTACAATCCTAATTCCCAGTCCACAAAAGCCTTGCTCTGTAAGCACAGGAAATGCTTACTTCTTCATTTTTTTTATTGTTTCCATCTTTCAAAACAGTACTACAATGCTTATCACTCTACTTAAAAAAATGCTCTCTGACTTGCAACCATGAAAATGGGACATGTAAGAAGTCAACCTCCCCACTAAGAGAAACTATACAAGATGGATAAAATGCACAAACAGCTGTTCGAAGATAAAGGCATGCAGGCAGGAGAAGAGAAGCACAACCCAGGAAAGCCTCCACTCACTTCCATTGTTGCCTCAGAGAACCTGCCAATCACATTTTAGGAAAATGAAACCCATAGTAACCTGAACAGTTGAGCAGTCAAACTGGGGAAGGGACACAGAATCTGGAGTTTGGGGTTCCTAGGGTGACAAAAACATAAAGGGCAAAAGACTAGAGGCAGGAATAACCAAAAAGAAGTGAGCCTGAAATTTAGACGTCATTCCCACTTTGAGCATGGCCCAATTGTTACACTTGGTGTGTGAAAGCGGAGACTCTGAAAGAGCGAGTGGAGAGTGGTATCTGATGAGGTAAAGGGCTGAGAAGATAGTTTGGCAGCCTTGCTACAATGAAGTTAAAATTCAGCACTGGCCATGGAGGTAAAGAAAGGGTGGAAAGGAGGAAAGAGTAGTTTCAGGTGATACATTGAAAGAGCTACACTGAATGAGTGGGAATCACACCAGAGGATAAGAACAACCTGAAATACAGCAGCCCTGGTAAAACTGGAAACAAAGGCTCCAATGGAATAAGATAGTTTACTTGTACTCTATGCTAGAGTAAAATTAAACCTTCTCTGGAAAAAAGCATCATCCAAAGCATAGAATATCCCAGTTTTAATGGAAAATTCATAGGCATGCCAAGAAAAAGAATCAAATGACCAAAAAATCAAGAGTAAAATTAAATAATATAAAAATACCGAACAGTGATCCAGATACTAGAAATATCAGGTAAGAATTTTAAAATAACTATACTTAATATGTTTAGAAAATATAGGGGCGCCTTGGTGGCTCAGTTGGTCAACCATCCAACTCTTGATTTCAACTCAGGTTATGATCCCAGGGTCATGGAATCGAGCCCCACCTCAGGCTCCACACATTAAGCATGGAGCCTGCTTAATATTCTCTTTCTCTTTCTCACTTTCTTTCTTTCTTTCTCTCTCTCTCTCCCTCTCTCTGTCTCTCCCCCTCTGCCCCTACCCTGCTCATGTGTGCACGCTTTCTAAAATTAAAAAAAAAAAAAAATTTAAATAAATTTAAAAACATATATATGTTCTGAAAATATAGAAAAAAGACAGATTTTCTGGGGTGCCTGGGTGGCTAGGTCAGTTAAGTGTCCAACTTTGGCTCAGGTCATGATCTCATGGTTCACGAGTTCGAGACCCATGTGGGTCTCTGTACTGACAGCTTAGACCCTGGAGCCTGCTTCAGATTCTGCGTCTCCCTCTCTCTCTGCCCCTCCCCCGCTCATGCACGCACGCTCTCTCTCTCTCTCGCTCTCTCTCTCTAAAATAAATGAAAACCTTAAACAAAAATTAAAAGAAAAAATAAAAAAATATTTTCAGCAGGAAACTGGAAACATATTCTGGAAATTTTAGAATTGAAAATTCTGCATTAATAGAACTTAATTCAAGAGATAAGTTTAATAGAACACAATACAAAAACATATTCATATAACTTACATTAGGGGGATTAAAATTAAGAACAGAACAGGATATCACTATGCTCATATTTAAACTAAAAACGTTAATTTGAAAAACACTGATAATATGTTAACAGAAATTAGTGTTGACACTGCTAGTGGGCATGTAAATAAATATTGCAGCCACTACTCTGGAAAACTTGTGGCAGTAACTACTACTAAATAGAGTACACACAATTTTATCCCACATACAGAAAATAAATTCCAAAATGTAAGTACATGAGCGTTGATAGCAGTGTTGTTCATAATAAAATAGCAATAGTCTAATCACATATCAACGTTAAAATTGATAAACTGGGTATATTTATTAATGGGATATAATAAAATACAGAAATTCGGGAAAAAATTCTGGTATAACATATAACATTCATATAACAACATGAATAAATCTGATAGAAATAATAAAGTTGAGATAAAGAAGCCAGATGAAAAGAATAGCACATATTATATAATTCTTTATGTGAAGTTCAGAAACAGAAAATTTATGTTATAAAAGACTCTGTATAACTATGGGGTAGGAATTAACTGGAAGAAGACACAAAGGAAGTTTCTGATCTGCTAATATTGTCCTTTACTTTGATCTGGGTGGTACTTACAGATGTTTTTACATTTGAGAAAAATTCACACACAAGATTTATATATTTAACCTTATGTTATATGTCACTTTAAAAATCTACAAAAATTATGATAATTAAATTTAGTCATATGGAAGTACTTTGAAAACATAAAAAAAATAAGCATCATATTATTTTTATCAACTTGTTATTTCTGATGTTCAGTTTCACAGTCAAGGTTTCCAAAATAAATAAATAAATATTCTTGACACAAACAAAGCAGGATTTCTCTGAGGAAAAACTGATCTCTGATCTTTCAAGTGTCAGGTGCCCCCAAGTAGTACACTGTCAATATTGGATTTACTAAAACTAATTTTAAATTTTAAAATGTCATTTCAATTTACCTTCTCTCAAGTCAAAATTATGTGCAGAAAAAGACATTTTGTTTGCCTAAGGAACAGGTCACTGGAACCTTACAAAGTCCCTTTGAAAGGTGAAAAATCTTTTTATATCTGGGGAATCCAATATTTACTTCAGCCAGCAGAGTAGTTGGGGCATAACAATGAAATGTTTTGTTCAAATTGTGTTAAATAGAGAAATGACATACACATATGGGAATATGTTTGAACTTTTAAGGATGTGGCTTTCACATTATTTCTTCATTTATTATAGATCATTTTCTCTTACATCAAGTCAATAACCAATCAATGCCCTAATGAATAACACAGGCTCTTTGTGCAATATTAAGCTACATGAATCCATGCTCCTCAAAAATTTTTGTTGACATTTTTCTTTCAATCTTTGATGCAGAAAACCATTTTTAATTTATCAAGATTAAAATTACAAGATTCATAAATTACTTCACTCTGAATAATTTTAAGACTTAAAGGCATCCCTTGCCTTGTTTTGTATATTAGAAACATTAGGTGAGATAGGTGAGCTGAGCTGATGAAGTTCACACAGCTTTTTCATGCTAAAACTAGAACCCAATTTTCTGACCTCTATTCATTTTCTTTTCCCAGTCAGCTATTGTGGAACTAGCATCAGTACAGCCTCAACACAGAACTCCAATCCATTCCATCTGAACTCATTTTTCTGGAGCTATTCGATCACACTGATGCTCCACATTAAATTCTGCATTAACAACTCTGACACCAACAAATAGTTATTTTACTAAGAGAAAGTCTAAGTGCCACTGATTTAAGTATGAGAGGAAGGATATTAACAGAGGGAGTTTTTATATGGCTCAGAACAGTTAGGAGTAGCTTGATGGGGTGGTGAAATTTACAGTGGGAAAACCTGTTAAGGCCCTCATGAGATCTCTGAATTGCAGAGTCAAATCATGGCACAGTTTTATATAGGTGTAGGATCTTAGCTTTGACAAGTGATGGTGAAAGGAAACACTTCTTGGATCATCTCCAGTACTTCAACTGGGTTTGAGTTAATGGCTGTGGGGGAATTTGCTACCCATATGGCAGGCCAAAGAGTCCAAAAAGTAAATTGCCTGGCTAAGTGCTATTTTAGCAGAAAGTTAAAGCATTGACTTGCCTGATGCCTGGGTTGTTCTGCTGTTTAACTTGCTCATCTTTTTTACCTTTATCACCACAGATAGTATGTGGAAAGTCAATATAGAATGGTAGTGCATACTGCCTACTTTGGAGGGCACAGCTGGGGTTCACAGCCTTAAAACACACACTTCCCTATATTCCTTCTCTTTTTCTCTCAATCCTCACCTTCCTAGGTTGCAAGCTTATTAGCTCACTGATTTGAAAACCTGTGTTAATGAGACATATCATCAATTTATTATTGCCTTGCCACATCCCTAACTCACCACTCAGCTCCTTAGCCACAGATTTGATCTTACCAGTGGAATTTGCCTTATACGTGTGTGACTGGGTAGGGATAAATCAATACTAAACCACTTCATTTCACTCCCTCCTTCCTCCTTTCTTCTGTTCTTCCTTTCTTGTTCTATGCATTGAAAAACACTTTTTGGGTGCCAATGTTATTCTATGTGTGACTGTGGTAAATTCTGGAGATATTAAAAAGGAAGATTTGGGCCCTGCTGTCCTGGAACTCCGAGCCCCCTTGGAAACACTTTGGGAAAACAGAACCATGTGCCCAAAGAAGTAGACATGGGTGAGCTTTCTAGGTTCAAAGAAATGGCAGACAGTAAAGCATGGATGCAGGGCAGAAGCTGAGGGAGAAGATGAAAGAGAAAGGCCTGGCTACAGTGGCTGCTCCCCAATGAGAATTCTGAGCCTAAAGTGGATTCTGAGCCAAAGCCTACCCAAGCCATTTCTCAAACTCACTTTCTGACTTCAAATTCCACCCTCTTTAGAAATACCACACTACCTCTGTACACCTACTTTCAGCTCTGCCCTGACTCTTGTTTCTCTCCTTTCTTTGAGAGACACACAGTTTTGCTGAGATTTCCATTATGACAACCCCATACTGCTAGGCCTGTCTCTCCCTGTTATGACCTCATAGTCCTAAATTTTCTGGGATTGAAAACCTGAAATGAAAAACCATTATTCTGTCCCTTATATTTTACATTCATAATCCCTGGTTTTCATTTTATGTTTAAATCTCTTTTTAATGTTTATTTATTTTTGAGAGAGACAGTGACAGAGACAGAGCACAAGTGGGGAAGGGTAGAGAGGGAGAGAGGGAGACACAGAATCTGAAGCCGGTTCCAGGCTCCAAGTGGTCAGCACAAAGCAGAACACGGCACTCGAACTGACCTGAGCTGAATTATGACCTGAACTGAAGTCGAATGCTTAACTGACTGAGCCACCCAGGCACCCCCCTGGTTTTCTTTTCTTAGTCAACCCTTCTTCAAATTAAACCTCACTGGTACAGATGATGAATCCAGAGGTCCTTCATTGGAGGGGGGAGGAACAGCATCCATTTCTCATCTCCCACCCTCATATTCTTTACTTAACTGTGTGGAGTCCCCTGACTTGATAATCACTAGCTACAGTATGAGGCTTATATACCTGTAATCATTTTACAGATTAAGGCACTAAAGCCTAACTTGCCCAAGATTCCAAAAGAGAAAGTACTAAGAAAGAAACTTGAACTTGAGAGCTCAGGTTTTATGTTCTTATCACTATACCATAAAATTTAGGGTTTATCTATATCTTTTCAGTCTTTACTCCCAGCCAGCTCTCATGTTGCAAAACATCCTTATAAACACATATGGAGGGCTCAGGGAATTCTCTGTTGGAGGGTATCCAACTCCTCCACCATATCCTCTTGATTGAAGACCCTTCCAAGATAAGATTCTTTCATAGAGTGGATGTCTGAACCATGAGAAACAAGATGTTAGCTCATTTCTTGGGAACAGATTGGTTTCACTTTGGCCCATTTCTTCCATTCTGCTATCAGAGGCTATTTCAGAGATCAGTCTTATGCAAGTTCCTGGGTTCATGCATTGAAGCCCAAATTTAACAGGGTGGGAGTGAACCAGTTCAACTCTGTCCTTCCTGGAAACACAATGCATACTGAATACATTCTCCAAAGAATTTCTCACTGCTGGAACCAATCCAGGAGCAGAATAAAGTAAGCGTTCCAAAACTTGCTTTGTTAAGCAAGCAAAGCCTCTCCTTCATTGATGGTCTGACCTCTGCTAATATTAAGGAAAAAAAAAGTTAAATTTAATAGTCTGTTCCTTTTTTAAACATCCCACACGATTACTATTTTAAATCACTATTAACCTACACACTGATTAATCCACTACTTACATAATTGATAGATAATTATTTTTCCAGATTGTCAGTTAAAACAAAAAGTACACCCTAATGAAAAAAACATATTATAATTATTATATTTATTTTCTCTAAATATTCTATTTATGTTTAGATACACTATATTGCAATGACTTCTATATGCTTCCAGATAATTTATAATACAATAAAAACCTCTAAATCTACACATATTTCCCATTCTCTCAAAAATAAATTCAGAAGCTCAGTAATGATTTTGAGAATAAACCAGTTAAATTTTAATATATGCATTATATACTATATAAACATATATATTTATATATTTATATGTTTAATATATTATATATATTATAAATATATACTGTGTATACATACTACTGTGTATATATATACATATACACATATATATGTGTGTGTGTGTATATATATATATATATATATATATATATACGATGATTTTTCTCATAGAGTCATTTTGGGACATTATTCAGGATAAGTTTCCAATGATAAGGAGACCTATACCTCCTTTGAGATAAAACCAGGAATAATATGACAAAATAATTTTATTCAGTTAATGCCCAAGAGTTAATATAGTTAATATAACCCAATCAATTGAAAAGGTGACAAAAAACTCTACTCAGGACTTCTAATTGATGTTTGTTTGTTTTTTGTTGTTGTTGTTTTTTAATGTATTTTATAACTTAGTGCTGGACAGGTGAGTTTTGCAGTCAGGGCATGGGGTAAGTGAATGTGCCTTTAGGAAAAGCCTACATATGGACAACTTTCCTGTCCCTCTTTTTTCAGCCTTCTTGATGACAGAGTGTAGGAAAGTCCATCAAGTTGCAAAGGTTGATCCGATTTAGTCACAGTCAGCTGGGGAGACATTCAACTGAAGAATGGCCAATTTACAGGTGCTATAAAGACCAAACAAGATCACTACCCCCTCCCCAAGGGCTAACACATGAGGAAAAGCAATGACATGGAAAACAGTAAAAGAGGAACAAAGGATTGTCTCAGCCCCCTTAGCACTGAGGCTGAGCAGGCATTGCTTCAGTACCCACAGAGCCAACACACAGAAATTCATGTAATGATCTGATTCTGCCTATGTGGGTGCTAGCAGACGTTTTCCCGTGATACCTTCTCCCCTCTTCTAACCCTTATATCTCTTAGCATCAGTTCATAAAATTGACACCGTGTTCCCTAGTAAGCTGGCATTAAAAGTTATATTTTGAGGTTTTTCCTCATCTCTAAAGATAGAATAATGATTGATAAAAGGCAAATTAAAAAAAAAAAAAAGATATGGCCATGCTCTAAAATTAAGTAAATAAATGTCTCTAAAAATCAGAAAACACAGCACAAAGCAGAACTAAAGCCATGAGCACTCCAGGCTCCAGGTATAGAAGCAGGTAGAAGCAGCTGAGAATCTGACTCATCTAGGGTTATAAGGAATAAACATTCTCCACAAAAGGTGAGGAAATAGAGTCAGGATCACTGTGTTAAAAGCAGGGCATGATAAAGGACCTTTACTTGTAAAAGTAAGAGAGCTGAAAAATGTTTCTGACAACCCCTGCCTGGCAACATGGCTCACACACATCCGCTTTCTTCGGAAGCAGCAGGAGAGAGACACCCCTGCCAGCTCAGCCACTGAATCAGCAGCAATCCTGCAGTCACTGTGGAGGAGGAACTGAGCCACAGGCAGGATGCTGTTCTCAACTGGGAGCCCTGCGAAGTTGTGTGAAAGCAACTGCAAAACTACAAGAGTGAGGATCTGATGGGGAGAGAGAGCCTGTCCCTAAACACCGGCACAACAAAACTCTGAATATATCAATACAATTGAACTAGAGAAGCTACCAGTAAAACCAACACTAGTAGATGAATTCCCTCCCAATAAAATGAAAATGACACAGCAATCAGACAGAAAACTTCAACATGATTATATTCAGAGTCCTCTCCTGATTACTGAATAAATAATATTCGTAAGAAATAACTTATGAAATTAAAATGTATGGAAATGAAGATTGAAGATGAATTTATATTCTACAACTCAACATTACCAATGATACATGTATGTATAAGTCAGAGAAATTAAGGCAAACTTAGGCGAATCTGAAAATATTAAAGTCTTTACCATAAGGCTTCTTACATGCTATTTTGTGTATTTTGCATGACAATGCCTCACATCACTAAAAATCTTTGAAATTTTTACAGCAATTTCACATTAAATTTATAGATACTAAGTATTTTGTAGGACAGATATTATATCCACTTCAGTAAAGACACACTACAACAGAGTTTGAATCAATGGTCACATAGCTACTGACAGACATTACTCAAACCTAGATCTTTTGATGCAAAAGCCCATTAATGTAGCTTCAAAGGCAATTCACTTAATTTCTTTGCAATCCCAATTTACTCACTTGTAATTTATTAGGATGCTGGAAAAATAAATTACGATACAGAAAGCACCCAATTGGTCTTCTGTAAATGTTTCTATACTTTCTTTTGTTCCTTTGCTTTCTTTAGTGTTGGTTAATGAACTTTTGTTTCTGAATAGATTGAAAAGTCTGTGCAGCCAGAACCAAGTTTAAAAGTTTAATTATATATTTATTTATGCACCTACTTGTCATTACCAAGTGTATATTTCCACTACCTGTAAAAACTTGTTTCCTCACAGCTAACCTGTAAAGTAGCTGAGGAAGGTTATTTTAGCATTTTTTCAGTTAACAAATTGAAGGCTCAAGGTTACATGATTCACCAAGTTGCCATAAGCAAGAGAAAATTGAACTACAATTTAAAATTTGGCTGTTTAATTCTATAATCAGAATTTTCCTGTAAATGTGGGGCTTTTATTTAGCTACATATGTATTTTTAATTATTAATCACTGCTCTTGAGCAAAATCATTGCTGGAAGCTCAGTGTATAAAGTAAATGACTATGAATCTGCTATTTTTGTGAGGGGTAGGGTGGTGCCTTGTGAAGCCAAGATCCGGGCCCCAGGGTTTCTGATTGAGTAGAAACAGGGTGGAGCCCAAGAATTTGTATTCTTCCAAGTTCCCAGGTGAGCCTGATGCTGCTGGTCTGGGGATCAGGCTTAGAGAATCACTGTTCTAATTTCTTGCTACTCATTATGTGGTCTGCTGAACAGCAGCATCAGCCTCCCTTGGAAACTTGTTAGAACTGTAAAATCTCAGACCCCACCCCACACCCACTGAATCAGAATTTACATTTTATTAAGATTTGTATGCACATAAATGAGAAGTTTTTCTCATTGGCTTGATACACTAGGTCTCTGTCCTATGGGCACATTAGCTTAACCCGGGAAGATACAAAAATGTACATGCTTGCATCTCTTCCCCTAATTTTTTTAAGTTTATTTATTTGAGAGAAAGTGCATGTGCACACAAGTGGGGGAGGGGCAGAGATAAAGAAAGAGAGGACCCAAGCAGGCTCAGCACCATCAGCACAGTGCTCCATGTAGGGCTTGAACCTGCACCTTGAAATCATGACCTGAGCCAAAATGGAGTCAAATACTTAATCGACCGAACCACCCAGGTACCCCATCTCCCCCTAAAATTTTAATTTAATTGGTTTAGGATATAGGTAGCCGTGAGTGTTTTTAAAACTGTTTCCAGGTTACTAAAAAGTACAGACAGGGTTGTGAGCCACTGGCCTAAAATGCATCATCATTTCCCATACTTGCCTTAAGTCAAGAAACATCTGACAACTTGATAAAAAAGCAAGTTTCAGGCACCTTCTTATAAGCTTGTTCAATAGACTGAGGAGGGGCCAAACATACATAAATTTTAATAATAATTTTAAGAAATTCTTACTGTCAAGTAAGTTTGAGAAACTCTACTGCAAAATTTTACATATACCCCTAAAATAAATGAACCACATTTCGGTAACATTATTACTTACAGTACCATTTTTAAAATGCCTCAGCCAACATTTCAAATTTAACAGTATAATTTTGAGGCTTATATTTCATTTAAAAAAAGACTGAGTTCTCCAGCAATAAGCATTATTTTAACAGAACATTTAAGTTTGAAAGTTCGGAAACAGCAATTCTAGCCCCATGTCTTTAATTCCATGTTTTAATGTTGACTATTCAATTAACATCCTTAGAAACCAGTTTCTATATCCATATACAGAAAAGTGACACTGAATGACTGTAGTTCTGAAACGTGTTATCATTTAGGTAAAGGTGATGAGATGGGTCGCAGCCCACAGAAGGCTAACTGCCAACCCAGGAGCACTTCATTTTAACATTTGCTTAAATGACCTATCTCTTGCAATGTCTTTTTTTTTTTTTTTTTTTTGCACTGTCTTTATTGATGTAGTCAACTGTCAACTCCCCAAAAGACTCTCAATAAAATCTGTTACTCAGAGTTGAGCAGTAGAGAATCACCCTCTTAACCAATAGTGTCTCAAAATGGGAAAATTTGGATTTAGTCTTTGTTGGTGATTTTGAGCTAAGTCTTGCAAAATGGGGAACTGGTTGAGATGAAGCAGGGAAAATGTATGACCTAATAATTTTGGATTAATGGACACAATGAAGTGAAACAAGGGTGTTTAAAACGAGCTTTAATAAGGAAATTGTTGTGGTTTAAGTGTTCAGTTGGTTCATAGGAACAAGTATTTCTTGGAACAAGCAGCTAACTTATTTTTCTTGGTCTATTGTTATTTACGATAAAAGCAGAAAAATACTCTCTATTCTATAATAGTTTAGCACAGTAACAGTATGTTGGGTTCAGTTCTGGGCACTTAATTAAAGTACCTTTACAGAGTTTGTTTTGTTGTAATAATCATTTGTGTATTTCAAACTAGCAATTCCTGGAGTCCAAAGGCTAAAGAACCAGGAACTCTGGAAGAAAATGAAAGCCCAGCTCAAGAAGAGAGAATTCACCCTGTCTGCCTTTTGGTTCCATTTTGCACTTAACAGATTGGATGATGCTCATCCACATTGGTGAGGACAGGTTGCTTTATTCAGCCAACTAAATAAGATGCTAAGCTCTTCTAGAATCACCTTCACAGACATACCCAGAAATGTCTTACCAGCTGTCTGAGCATCCCAGAGACCAGTCCAATTGACACACAGAATTAACCACTGGCACTCCCTACTCATATCCTTTGCCCATTCTATTTGCTATTGGATTTGTGGTAGACTTTTTATAGAGTAATAATTGTTCTCTAGATATTTATCAGATTTGATTTAATATTTTATTTAAAAATCAATAAATAAAAGATTTTATTTTTAAGTAATCTCTACACCCAATGTGGGGCTTGAATTCATGATCCCAAGATCAAGAGTCCCACATTCCATCGACTAAGCCAGCCAGGCACCCCTCTATACATACATTTTTAATTCTGCATAATACAATTTATCTTATAAATTCTGTATTCTTTTTTTATTTATGAAAACCTTTTCTTCTCCAAGATTATAAAAGAAATTTCTCTCTATTGTCCTCTAGCTTTATTTTTCTGCAAGGGAGTGTGGTGTAAAAAATGTACAGATCTAGCATTTTATTTTTACTTGGTTTATCCATTAACTGTATATTGACTAATTCATAGCTTTCTTAGTGTTTTTAAATGATGACTTTGTCATATGGTTAGTACATTTTATGAAATCTTCAGTCCATTTCATTTACCTATTTGCCAATTTCCGTGCCAACATCAAAAGTTTCTATTACTGTATTTTTGTAATGTTTTCATATTTGTAGAAACATTACCACTAATTAATTTTTTTTGCTTTAATCATGACTTACCATTATCATAATTATTTTTGTCACTATTTATACCAACTCTTACATATTTTCACATATGAGGTTTAGCATCAAGTGTCAAAGAAACAAAAGAATTAGCCAATATTTTATCAATCCCATTAATTTTATAGATGCCTTTTGAAAGAGCTGAAAGGCTTACAACATTTTCTCTCATTGACTAAGAACCAGGCATTTAGGTGTCTTATTTAACTCCCTTTGTAAATATAAGTAAATTAAAAGTGGTCACAAATGCTTTGTAGCTCTTCCCCAAAAGGGATGGAATCTATTTTCCCAGGCTGGGCTTGTACCTTAAGTCTGTTAGGGAAAAAAAAAAAAAAAAAACTTTTTTCTTCTATCTCTTATGTTTGGTACCTGGAATCTACAAATAAACTGACAAAATCTAGATTAACAGGGGAAATGTGTTTATTCATACACACACAGGAGCCAACAAAAGAAGTAGCTAGCTTGTTAAATGGTTAAAGGTGAAGGTTTATAAACCTACATTAGTAGGGGAAAGGAAAGAAGAGAAATGGCTTCTGTTGGAAGTACAAATAGGTCTTTTAAAGAAAGAGAAATGCAGGGCTCCTCGTGGCTCAGTTGGTTAAGTGTACAACTTGGGCTCAGGGCATGATCTCATGGTTCCTGAATTCAAGCCCTGTGTTGGGCTCTGTGCTGACAGCTTAGAGCCTGGAGCCTGCTTCAGATTCTGGGTCTCACTCACTCTCTGCTCCTCCCCAGCTTGTGTGCGCTCTCTCTCTCTCTCTCTCTCTCTCTCTCTCTCTCTCTCTCTGTTTCTCAAAAATAAATAAATGTTAAAAGAAAGAAAGGAAGGAAGGAAGGAAAGAAAATGATCTTTAGAACAAATGGGAAATAAGAAAGCTTGTGATAACATTTGTCTATACAGGTATGAGTGGTCTTCTTCAGGGCCCAGAGAGGGATTTTTAGTAGGTTCACTTTCGGCCTCTCTCCTGGGAGTAGATGGTGCCCTGAAAAGGGAATTTATGTCAGTCTTCACTTCTCAGAAGTTTCTGCTTTTGGTCAGATCAGGGATGCTCTGAGAAAGCTTCTTTCTACATCTGTTAAATCTCAAATATTTTCAGCTTCAAATAATCTTTATACCAACTCTCAACTTCTGAGTGGATCCCTGCAAGTTCCAAGTTTAAACCTAAAATAATCTTGTGGTTTACACTCTCACCTGGAAGGCTGTTGCCACCTGTGAATAAACCCAGGCTATCCTCCTAGAGGAAGAGGGGCCAAAGGGAGACACAGTTAAGGCCAACACCACCACATGGAATAGAGAGGAGTCATTCCCACTGAGCACAGCCCAAACTTCTGACCAACAGAAACAGAGTGAATATGTTATTGTGTTTTAAGCCATTAAATTTTGAGGTGGTTAATTACACAGTTATGAACAACTGATGGGTATTTAAAGTTTCTTCCTCTAGGTTTGGATATTATGTTTATTTCTATAATTTTCACGTGTTTACTACTGTAAATGGAATCTCTAATATCTAAGAGGTTGCTGTTTGTAAATATGAATGCTGGGTACATTACTTTTGTACCTACACTGATGAATTCAAGAGTTTCTAATAGAGTTTAGATTTAAATATTTTGAATGACCAGCTATATGATCTCATCATCTCTTATTTATTTATTTATTTTGGGGGGGGGGAAGAGAGAGAGAGAGAGAGAGAGAGAGAGAGAATCCCAAGCAGGCTCCACACTCTAAGCGCGGAGCCCAACGCAGGGCTCAAACTGAGGAATTGTGAGATTGTGATCTGAGACGAAATCAAGAGTCAGAAGTTTAATCAATTGAGCCACCCAGGCACCCCTCATCATCTATAAATAAGGATAAGTGGATCTTTTCCTTAAAGAAGATGTTTTATGCATATTTTAAGCGCAGTTTTCTTGTGTATTTAGTACTTCTGAAATAATTTTAAGTAATAGTGGTGGTAGTGATACAAATCATTTATATTTTCTGAATGTAATGTTTTTTCAGTGTTCCTTTATTAAAGATTACACTAAACAAATCCTATTTTCTTGAAAGGTAAGTGATTTTAATGAAAAATATATTTTAAATTTTATCATATGTCTTCTGGCCATCAATCCAGCTTTTGTAAATGTTTTTGTATTAATTAAATGTATAATTTGTATACTAATTCTATGCTATGTTGCATACGTTTTTATACTAGTATATGTTTCATATTATGTTATATACATATATTTCTTAACATTATTTTTTTATTCTGGAAACAAACTAGTTTTCTATGGTATTTCCTAATTTAGCTCTTTGCTGGAGTCTATTTTATTTGAGACTTATAAATCAATATTTTTAAATGAGTTTTCTTTCTTTGAACTGATTTGTCTGGTTTTGATATCAAGGCTATGTTTGACTTTTAAAAATAGTTTTGAACTTTTCCTTTGCTCTCAGTACTCTGGTCAAGTTTAAATAGCATCAGCATGATCAATTTCTTGGAGTATCGATAAAATTCACCAGTAATAACCTCTGCTTCTTGGCCTTTTGCAGGATATTAGAGATGCGGTGGTCAGGAGGAGGCTGTTTTCTTTCTGAGCATGTTAATTTCCCTACTGAAATTGGTCTGTTTATGTTTTCTTTCACTTCAACTGTTGATTTTAGCAATTTGCATTTTCCCAGTATCTCATTTATTATATTCAGCTTTCAAATTGATTCGAAAAAGTGATAAATTGTTTAATTCATTTAATTTCCTCTGTTTCTTTGGTTCTTTTCCATTTCCTGTCTAATCTTTTGTGTCTATACTTTCTCCCTTATCATTTCCTGACTAGCTTAGATTTTACTGTTTTTGAAATAAATCACATTTGGATTTACATATTATTGCTACATTCATTTCAAATGTGTTCTCTGGTTTTTTTTTTTTCCCCTGATTAATTCCATCCTTGCACTTTCCTTCCACTTCTACTATTATTAACTTTTCAAAATTCTTGACTTCAAATGGTTTGCCTTTTCCTTCTCAGTCTCTGTCTCTCTCTCTGTCTCTGTCTCTCTGCTTATCTCTCTCTCTCCCTGTCTCTCCCTTTCCCTTATTTTCTTCGGGCGGGCCTGGCTGTTCTGAAATTTTTGCTGCCTTTATCGTATAATAGTTTCATGCTTGCCCCCACTCCTGAAAAAAATCACATACTTATAGAATAACATTGTTAAAATGAGAGAGACAAACAAACAAAAAACCAGATACTTATGTACAAAGAACAAACTGGTGGTTACCAGAGAGGAGGTGGAAGGGGAATGGGTGAAATAGGTGAAGGGGATTAAGAGTACACTTATCCTGATGAGCACCAAGAAATGTATAGAATTGTTGAATCACTATATGGTATACCGTATGGTAACTATGCTTCAATAAAGATATCTTTCACTTACTAAGCTGCCATAATTTGCACACCTGTATTATTTTACACTTTAATACATACATTATATATA